>NW_005435059.1:335582-384176 GCF_000147415.1 Chlorella variabilis
TTTTTTGCACCATCAAGGGCGGGTGGGTGGAGTGAAAAAACAGTGCTCTCTCACCCAGGCTGGAGTGTTGCTACTGGCTCGTTGCTGTTCCCAGGTCCCATGCAATGGCAGGGCTTTGGCAGCGGCACACGGTTTGACCTGCACCTGTCAGGGGCCTTCTCAGGCATAGTGCCTGCGGCAGGCCAGATTGGCACCGGCCTGGACACCAGCGCAGCCCATCTGGGCCCAGGTGCAGAATGTGGGAAGGAAGTGAGGCCCCAAAAGTACAGAGGTACTCTTGCAGCAAGTATGAATGGGCGCTCTCAGCCACGCCTGTTCCAGCTCGGCAAGATGGCGCCCCCACTGGCAGACCAGCTGGACATTGTGAGGAGCTGCGGTGCCCGCGAGATCTGCAACGCCCCTCATCCGCCCCGCTGACGAGCTGTTTCTCTTGCAGGTCATACCCACGATCCGTAACTTGGATTTCTTGGAGCAATGGTGCGCGGAGAGTGGAAGGTCTGGCGCACAAACAGTCTGGCATCTGATACACAAGGTGTGCTTTCGCGCTGCAGGCGCCCCTTCTTCCAGCCCTACCACCTGATTATCGTCCAGGACGGCGACCCAACCAAGAAAATCGACGTGCCCGAGGGTGAGGCTGCCGCCGCCCGTCAACCGCCGCACCAATGTCCAGCCGCGCCCAAGCTGCGACCCCCCTGCTTTGCCGGCAGGTTTTGACTATGAGCTGCACAATAGGAACGACATCGAGAAGCTTTTGGGGGACAAGGCCTGGTGCATCAGCTTCAAGGACTCGGCCTGCCGCTGCTTCGGCTACATGATCAGCAAGAAGAAGTATGTTTACACTATCGACGACGACTGCTTCGTGTGAGTGAGGGAGTGTGTGTTGGGGGCCTGTGGGTGGCTTTTGCACCAGATGGATGCTGTCTACCGCTGGAACCCTTGCTACGACAAACCCCTTCGCTGCAGCGCCAAGAACCCTTCTGGCGAAGACATCAATGCGCTGGAGCAGCACATCAAGAACCTGCTCAGCCCCTCCACTCCCGACTTCTTCAACACGCTGTACGATCCATACGCGCCGGGTGCCGACTTTGTGCGTGGCTACCCATTCAGCATGCGCGAGGGCAAGCTCACTGCGGTCAGCCACGGCCTGTGGCTCAACATCCCCGACTATGATGCGCCCACCCAGATGGTGAAGCCCATGGAGCGCAACAAGCGCTACGTGGACGCCGTGATGACCATCCCCAAGGTTTGACGGGGGTGGTGGAGTTAGGGGAGCGACCATGCTGTTCTTGCAACTGTCGGAGAGCTGCTTCGTCATCCAATGTTTTCCTGCGTCCTGCAGGGCACTCTGTTCCCCATGTGCGGCATGAACCTGGCATTTGATCGCACCGCCATCGGTCCCGCCATGTACTTTGGCCTCATGGGCGAGGGCCAGCCGTGGGGACGGTGAGCCTGCACAGCTTGTGTAACATGCGTGCCAGGGGCATGGCTGCATTCTGCGGCACCTCCCTGCCAAGTTTATAGCATCTGTGCTTGACTGCAGGTATGATGGTGAGGAGCGAGCTGATGTGCAGCAGGGACTCTGCTGTGGTTGAGGGTTGTTGTGGCTG
Source organism: Chlorella variabilis (assembly GCF_000147415.1). NCBI lineage: Eukaryota > Viridiplantae > Chlorophyta > Trebouxiophyceae > Chlorellales > Chlorellaceae > Chlorella > Chlorella variabilis. The sequence continues at coordinate 337,190 of NW_005435059.1, forward strand.
GCAGCTGCAGCGCCAGCTGTTGGCAGATTTGCAGCTTTGCTCGTGCCGTTTACGATGTTCCCACTGTTTCCTGTCTGCAGACATGTGGGCAGGCTGGTGCGTTAAGAAGGTGAGTTGCGGTTCATGTATTACTTCCAGGGCTCATTGCACACTTGGTATTGTACCTCCAGAGTCAGCGCACATTTGCAAAAGCCTCATTGCCTGCCTGCATAATTGCAGATATGTGACCACCTGGATCTGGGCGTGAAGACTGGACTGCCGTACATCTGGCACTCCAAGGCCTCCAACCCCTTTGTCAACCTGCGCAAGGAGTACAAGGGCATCTTTTGGCAGGTGTGTGGGTATGGGTATGGCTCTGGTGTGTGTGTGTGTGTGGGGGGGGGTGCCAGTGAGACCATGCTCGTCATCGCAAGCAGTTGTTTGGCATTGCTTGACACTCTTCATTCATGCGCCACTCTTGTGCCTGCAGGAAGAGATCATTCCATTCTTTCAGAATGTAACTCTCAGCTCTGAGAACAAAGACGTGTTCAGCTGCTACCTAGAGCTTGCAGAGAAGGTGTGGGCGATGTCAGTATGCACATGCCTCCTCTGCCTCAACTCTGCCTTTCGACGCATCCTCCCAAACCCAGAGGGGTTGTGTTTCCCCATCCCCATCCAAACTGCCGTTGTTCCTCTATGCAGGTGCGCACAGGCCTTGGACATTTGGACCCTTACTTCTCCAAGCTGGCAGATGGGATGATTGCATGGGTGAGCCTGGTGTTACACAAGCATTCCATCGCCAGATGCATCCACATGGTTCTTTTTGCCTCTTTCTCAGCAGGAAACATTCCTGGCTGTCTATGCAGATCGAGAGTTGGCAGAAGCTGAACCCCTAGCTGGCTCCGTTTGCCGCTGTCGCGGTTGGACAGGAGCTGTGCTCTGTCTAACGATTCGTGATGTCAACTTATTCTCACAATTTGATTGGCTGTTATGGTTGACAGGGACACAAGTTAGCAGAAGCGGTTGCTGTACCTGTCTCAATGCACAGTACTCTGCAAAGCAACACATTAAAAGATACCGATCGCCTTGTACCAGGGCCCGCCCACAAACACCCACACGGCAAGATACAGCACGCTGAACAGGAATCCCCACTGGTACCACTTTGCCTGGGGCACGTAGCCAGTCCCATAGAACCTGCAGGGCAACAGCAGCACGCGTTTACTGCTAGCTTTGCAAGCTTTTGGCACCTGGGCGAAGCCTTCTCTTGAGGCAGTAGGCTGAAGCAGCCCAACTCACGGCGGGGCGGAGCCAATACCATACGTGGTCAGGCAGCCCATAACGTTGGACAGCTGGCCTGCAGGGGCGTTGGGGGAAGGGTTAGGGGGAAGGGTTAGGGAAGGCCAATAAGATGGAGCGCCAGCACTTCAGTTGCAGTCCTGGCACCGTTGCACACAGCTCACCCAGGGCCAGTGCGGCCATGAGGCCGGGCGTGCCGCAGGCAATGGCCACAGACAGGAAGGCAGTGTACATGGCGCCGATGTGGGCCGCGCCTGGAGGGTGCAGGGGAGGAGAGATGTGGGATGCAAAATCATTAAGCAGCACGGCCCCATTGAGCAGCATGGCCCCATTAAGCAGCACACCTGATGCGAAGAAGTAGTGGGAGTAGAAGTAGAGGGTGAGGATGATGCCAAAGGTGGCCTGCCAGCTCAGGCCCAGGCCGCCCACAATGCCAACAACCTGCCGGCAAGCAAGAAAGAGAAATCAACCTTGCCGGGTAGATTTGGCACGGCAAGCCAACATGGGTGTGCAGCCAAGGAGGCAAAAAAAATCACCTTGTCCGAGAACCAGGAGATGAAGCCAAACTTGTTAAGGAAGGCGGCCATGGCGATGAGCGCAGCAAACCAGGTCAGCGTGTCCCACGCCTGGTTGTCGCTGAGGCACTGCTTCCAGCTGACCACACCTGGAGGCCGAGGGCCAGCGGGCTCCAAACCCGAGTGAAAAGCAGTGTTTCAACTGCAAAGCTGCTGTCATGGCTGCGCAAGCGACGATGCCTTTCCCCCAGGATTTCAGAACCAAGGTGCCGGCTACGCAGCACCCACCAGTGACAAGCAGGATGCCCAGCCCAGTGAGCGCCGCCGCCACGGCATTGACGCCTACGGAGCCGCCAAAGATCCAGAGGCCAACAGTGATGGCAAACGCAAAGGCAGTCAACTTCTCATCCGTGCTCATGGGGCCCAGCTTGGCCAGCTCCTCACGGGCCTGCAGAGTTACCAGTACGCGTGCTACATCACGATTCCTAGTGCATTTCGTGTATGCAAGTATGTGGCATGCATGGCTGCAAGCCCATATAGCTCACCTTGGCAGGCGCATCAGGGGTGTCCTTCACCTCAGGTGGGTACAGCACGTACAGCAGAGCGGGGGTCAGCAGCAGGCAGACAGCGCCGGGCACCAGGCCGGCCAGTGCCCAGGTGCCTGCAGGCAGGGCAGGCGAGGAGGCAATCACCATGTGGGGGCGGGTGTCTGCAGCGCATGACTCCCTCGGCAAGCTAGCGCTGCGGTGCACAAATTCACCACCAGCCAGGAGTCTTAATTGCCAGCCAGGCGCACCCCAGGAGATGGTGTAGCCCAGGGTCTCGGCGGCCAAGTTGACGGCCAGCGGGTTGGCGGCCATGGCGGTGATGAACATGCCCGAGGAGATGGTGGTGCACAGGAAGCAGGTCATCATGAGGAAGGAGCCCATCTTGCGCTCGGTGCCATTCGCGGGGTCGGAGCCTGGGGAAGTGGAGGGCAAGGTGACCGCAGGTGTATGTGTAGGTCAGTCAGTCAGGCCCAAGCAGCGTAAGGCCAACGAGGCGACTTTCAGCAGAAAGAGCAGGTGGCTGAGCTGGCTGGCCTACTGACACACGCACCGCAGGCCAGGCAGAGGGCCTTGGCGAGGGGCAGGAAGAGGCCACCAGCGCGGGCAGCCACCGAGGGGATGGCGGGCGCCAGCAGCGCCTCGGCAGCCACCAGCGAGTAGGTCAGGCCCTGCGACGTCGAAATCGACGGGTTTACCAAAACGTCGAGACAGGCTGCTGATGCAGGAATGAGTGTTTGCCTCACCAGCGTGGTCTTGCCGAACAGCGACACAATGCTGTATGCGATGCGGGCGCCTAGCCCAGAGCGGATGAAGCCTCCGGAGAGCCAGAAGGCGATGGCGATCAGCCACGGGATCTGTTGTTGAGGGGCAAAAGGAGATGGGTGAGAGATGGGATTGCGTACAGCAAGGCGCCATGCTGTCTCGTTCCCACCTCACTGGCAAAGGCCGAGAAGGCCTGCGCAAAGGTGAGGACTCCGGTGAGCTGGGCTGCCGCCAGGCCCATCATTGCGACTGCTCCCAGGGGCATGGGGGTGGTGATGATGCCACAAATCGTGGAGAGGAAGACGGCCAACAGGTGCCAAGCCTGGCTGGACACGCCGGCGGGAGCGGGGGACACCCACAGAGCCGCGCCGATGGCCACACAGATGCCCAGCTTCTTGAGGTCCGCCCCCCACTTGATGCCTGCGACAGGGGTTGCATGGCTGCCGCGTCGGTATTGCTCTGGTCGTGAGTGCGCCGCTGCTGCCACCCAGGGCCAACCCTGTCGCGCAAAAAAGAATCACATTTCTGCGCACCGTCTGCTGGTGCAGCAGGGGTGGCCGAGGCCTGCACTTTCGCACAGCTGCCACGTTGCGGCGGCGCTGGCAGGGCGGGGCGGGGGGTCAGGCCCACGCGCTGCACAGTCTGCTGCCTGGCGAACCTGGAGCCAGCCAAGGACCCCAGGCGCGCCGATATCATCCGCGGAGCCACGGCCGGCCGCGCCATCGGCACCAGAGTGCTCAGGCAACAGTTCATGGCGGCGTGGATGTGTGCGTTGCTTATGCAGCGCGACCTGTTGAGTCACCGGAGCGATCGAGAAAACAGGAGTGAAGGGGGCCCATCTTCGACAGATTGCATTGCAGCCCTGCTTTCTTGTCTCATTTTCCGAAGCCTGCATTCGTCAAGCCTGTTCTTCTTCTCTCTTTCTCTTCTTTCTGGGGGGAGTCCATTCTGCTGGATTGGGAGTAGGGCGGGGGCAGCTATGCCATTCTGGGACTACAAGGACGGTCGTGTGGTGGCTGCCATTTGTGCTTATGTAGGGCTGGCGTGCGCACTGCTCCAGGTGAGCGCAGGCCAGCTGCGTGTCTTCTTCAGGGTGAGGTCGATCAGTCTCGCGATCACAGTCGTGCTGCCTGCGAAAGCTCGTGGTCCAGTCGGCACTGCTTATTAGCACATCAGAAGCGTGCGGTGGCACCTGCGCGCAGCGCCGAGTGGCGGTTTCAAGCGGCGCCCGTCGGCTGGCGTCGCTAGCAGCAACCCCGCTTCACACCCACCCCGTCGCAGATTACCCAGCACCTGCGACACTACTCAGAACCCGTCTTCCAGGTGTGTGGGGCTAGTTTCACCCCAACCGCTAGAGCCACCCATTCTTCACCCCCTCGTGCCGCCCGCCGCCTCACTTTTTGTGCAGCGCTACATCGTGCGCATCATCTTCATGGTGCCCATGTACTCCATCTGCTCCTTCCCTTCGCTGATCCATCCCAGCCAGGCCATCTACTGGAACACCGTGCGCGACTGGTGGGTGGGGGCTGGCGCTTGGTGGGCCCCCGACAAACCACCCCCTGCCCTCGCTCTGCGGGCCTTTGGCCACCTGCCCCCATCACTGGACGGCCACCCTCCCCGCAGCTACGAGGCCTGGGTGATCTACAACTTCATGGCGCTCTGCCTGGCATATGTGGGCGGCCCGGGGGCGGTGGAGGTCAAGATGCACGGCTTTGTGCTGCTACCCTCGTGGGCCGCCGGAACCTGCTGCCTTCCGCCGCTGCCCGTCAACGGCCGCTTCGTGCGGTACACCAAGCAGATGGCACTGCAGTTTGTGCTGGTCAAGCCCATTCTGGCGGCGCTCACGCTCATCCTCTACTCCACGGGGCACTACACGGAGGGCGACTGGGCGCCCGACAACGGGTTCGTGAACGGTGTGCCGTGAACGGTGTGCTGTGCCGCCTGGCTGGCCCAGCATTCCACACCCTCCTGGGCCATTTCTTGTGCAGCTACCTTTGGATCACCATCTTCTACAACCTCACCTACACCGTGGCGCTCTATGCCCTGCTGCTCTTCTACTTGGGCACCCACGAGCTGCTGGCCCCGTTCAAGCCGCTGCTCAAGTTTGCGCTTGTCAAGGCAGTCATCTTTCTGAGCTACTGGCAGGGCCTGTTCATCGCCATCGCCACCAGCGCGGGCGCGATCGCCACGAGTGCGTTGCTGCTGGCCCTGTTGCGGGGGGGGGGCGCGCATGCGCACCCTATGCAGCCACCACACCGAAAAGTGCTTCGGTTGCCCTAGAAAACCACCTGCGTTTGCGTTTTCTGTGCAGCGGAGGAGGGCACCAACCTGCAGAGCTGGCTTTTGTGCGTGGAGATGCTGCCGGCGGCCATCTTCATGCTCTTCGCCTTCCCCTGGTCAGAGTATGTGGTGGCTGGTGGCAACATCAGCGGCGGCAACATCACCCACGCCATCAGCATCAGGTGTGCGTCTTTGCCCTTGTGCTGGTAGCTTGAAATCGCTGCGACCTTGATGCAACAATTCTACCCAAGCACCCCCGGTTCTGCTGGTGAAGGGACGTGGTGACCGACACGGTGCACCAGTTTGCGCCCGCGTACCACGACTACGTGCTGTACTCGGATGGCACGCGCAAGCAGGCCACGCCCCCAAAGACAGTGCGCACTCGCACCTTTGTGGCGGGTAGGTCCAGGTTATAGTTGGAGGGATGCTTTGCCTCAACCTGCAGACTCTTCTGCTACGTCATCGCTCTGCCTGATTGGCCCACCACCTTCCCAATGGGGTGCAGTGGGCCAGGAGTCGTCGCAGCACCAGCAGGGCAGCAACCTGCTCATGAACATGGAGCTCGGGGGCGTGAGCACGTGGACAAAGAGAAGCACCGGAGGCCCACCAGCGCCCGGGCAGACCGAGGGGACGGAGGGTTGTGCTGACGACGTCCTGGGCGGGCTGGGCAGCAGCGAGGAGCAGCAGCTGGCGGGGCCAGGCTTCACCCATAGCGACGAGCAAGTGGAGTCGCCGACGATTGGCAAGAGCCGGTACCTGGCGCAAGAGGTTGAGGATCCTTTTGCAGAGGGCAGCGGTAGCAGGACGGTGGCAGCTGAGGGCAGCGAGACCGCCAAGAAGGGAGCAGGATGGGACAATGTATCCCTGGACTCCTGAACCCTGTGCATGCATTAGTTTGAAGAACTGCTGCTTGCTACTGCAAGCATCTGCACGAGTTCTTGTCAATGGAAAGCTCAATACAGGGTGGATGCATCTGGATGAGTGGGAACCCTGGGCCCTGAAGCCCTCCCCTCTGCTTTGTGCGTGTTCTCCCAGCAGCAGCAGCCACGATGCAGGCGATCAAGGAAGTGGTAAAGCACGCCCGGGCTTTTAGCAGCGTCCCAGCGCATTTCGACCGCAAAGTCGCCGTACTAGGAGCCGCTGGTGCGCGAAACAGGCGGATGGAGCGTGGGAATACATACGCTGCGATGATGGCAGCGGTGTGCTGTCCGTCTGCTTCTAAATAGAAGCAGCTGCTGCAGCTCAGGCCAACCAGTGCTGCATCGGCCTCTGCCCTAGCGCGCGTCAGCTGGGCCCGTTCCAGCGTGGGCGGCTGCCGACGGCGGCAGAGGTCCGCACGGCCGGTGCTGAACCGTCAGGTTAACTGCTGAACCCATTTGCTGCTCCCCGATTGCAGGCGGCATCGGGCAGCCCCTTTCTCTGCTGATGAAGGTCTGTCTCAAGCCAGGCAGCAGTCTGTGCCCACACAACCCCCTCGTCCATCCGCCCTACCCTGCTCTCTCGTTCCCTCACCCTGCAGCTTCCCTCACCCTGCAGCTGTCTCCGTACGTTAGCGAGCTGGCGCTGTACGATATCGCGGGCACCCCCGGCGTGGCGGCCGACGTCAGCCACATCAACAGCAAGGCGACTGTCAAGGGCTACGCAGGTCAGGGCCTCTCGCGTGTTTTTTTGTCATGCATGTGCCATGATTGCATATTTGCACCTGCACGCATGGCCCATTCCTCCTGCAGGTGAGGACCAGCTGGGCGAGGCCCTGAAGGGTGCCGATGTCGTGATCATCCCGGCGGGCGTGCCCCGCAAGCCGGGCATGACCCGTGATGACCTGTTCAAGATCAACGCCGGCATTGTGCGGGCCCTGGTGGAGGCGTGCGGCAAGCACTGCCCCAAGGCACGTAAAGCTTGGGTGTTCAGGCAGACCGGTTGGGTTGATGAGAGCACACGTTTGAGCTGTGGTATTTCACTTGGCCACCTTGCCACAGGCGCTGCTGAACATCATCTCCAACCCTGTCAACTCCACCGTGCCCATTGCTGCCGAGACGCTCAAGCGCCTGGGCGTGTACGACGAGAAGCGCGTGCTGGGCGTGACCACCCTGGACGTGGTGAGCAAAGCTTGCTTCTTTTTGTCGCGTGTGCTTTATCATCTGTATCTGCCGCCCTCAACCTGCCAACTGTCGCCTGCTGTCCCGCATCACAGGTGCGCGCCAAGACCTTCTACGCGGAGAAGGCGGGCCTGGATGTGAGCAAGGTGGACGTGCCGGTGGTGGGTGGTCACGCAGGCGTCACCATCTTGCCCCTCTTTTCTCAGGTGTGCACCTCGATGAAACCTGGGGTTGGCTGGAGGCACCTGTCCTGCTGCACCATGGGTGGGTAGCTTGCGACGAGATCCTTTGCTTATGCCCCTGCCCCGCAGGCGGTGCCCAACGCTGCCAACAAGCTGAGCGAGGCCGATATTGACGCTCTCACCAAGCGCACCCAGGACGGCGGCACCGAGGTGGTGCAGGCCAAGGCCGGCAAGGTCAGACGCGTTTGCTGGTTGTCTGCTAGTATCCAAAGGTGGTTGTGATTCAACCAACAGCCAAACTCTCTCTGCAGGGCTCTGCCACGCTGTCCATGGCCTACGCGGGTGCGCTGTTTGCCGACGCCTGCCTCCGCGGCCTCAACGGCGACCCCGACGTCGTGGAGTGCACCTACGTGGCCTCCACCATCACCGAGGTGCCCTTCTTCAGCAGCAAGGTCAAGCTGGGCAAGAACGGTGAGTGGTGGGTGTGGGTTGCTGCAATGCTAGCCGCTCCCAATTCCAAGCTGTGGCCGATGTGTCTTGGTGCTTTGTTTGTGCAGGCGTGGAGCAGATCTATGGGCTCGGCTCCTTGAACGATTATGAAGCGGTGCGTTCGCAACTACTGGTTAGCCATCCTCGCAGTTTCAGTGTAGGCGCTGATTTCTGTTGTCTTGTTGCAGGCGGGCCTCAAGGCGATGCTGCCTGAGCTGCGCTCGAGCATCGAGAAGGGCATTGCATTTGCCAAAGGCGAATGAAGTCCCACCGGGTTGCTGAGCGGCGTGGTTGCTGAGCGGCGGCCTTGCACTTGTGATGTTGATGTCTGCATGGAGCTCCCTGCAGGATTCTCGATGTGTGTCTGTGTAATAGCAATAATTGCGTCTCCCGAACGAAGCAGAAGCAGCAGTGTGACAAGGGGTTCAACATGTTGCAACATGTTGCAACACATGACATGTTGCAACATGTTGCAACACATGACATCAACGTCTTTCTACCTTGCCCCTCCCGGGATCAGGCTCCCTTTTCTCACCATTAAACCCGCCCATTCGTGCCCCGGTTATACCACATTGCCCTTTCCCGACGCAATGGAGGCGCTGGCGGCCAGCCTGCACGCCATGCAAGTGGTGCCCATCCGGGTGGCCGCCCAGACCAAGGGCAGCACCCCGTGCGTGCAGCCCCTGCTCCGCCAGCAGATCCGGCACCAGCGACCGGCGCTTAAAGCGTCAGCAGCGGCCGTGGATGTCGAGGCGCTCGAAGCGGAGTCGGCGGCCAGCCTTGCGGCCACCAGCCCAGCAGCAGCAGCAGGAGCAGCGCCTCGCCGGCCCAAGATGTCCCGCCGCTTCGCAGAGCAGCTGGCCAAGGTGCCTGGTAAGGAGACGGCGCTGCCGCCACCCGAGGCAATCAAGCTGTGCCTGGACACAGCCAGCGCCAAGTTCACAGAGACCGTGGAGGTGCATGCCAAGCTCAACATCGACCCCAAGTACACCGACCAGCAGCTGCGCGCCACCGTGTCGCTGCCCAAGGGCACAGGCACGTGGGACAGCAGTCGACAGCAGTGGCGCAAACAGATGTTGCCAAAGCTTTGGCCGACAGTGCTAGATGCCTGCAACTCAAAGTCTGGCTGCTTGCTTGGGCCCATTAGCCGATGCGCCCCATACAAGCCTGGGTGGGGCCGCGTTGTGCACTGTTCCTGTCCCCCATGTGCCCCATGCTACCTCTCAACTGGCTTCAGGCAAATCGCTGCGTGTGGCGGTAGTGTGCCAGGGTGAGAACGAGAAGCTGGCGCGTGATGCTGGCGCCGACTTTGTGGGCGCCGAGGACCTGATTGAGACCATCGGCGGCGGCATGATGGACTTTGACAAGCTGGTGGCCACGCCCGACATGATGCCCAAGCTGGCCAAGCTAGGACGCGTCCTGGGCCCACGCGGCCTGATGCCCAACCCCAAGGCGGGCACTGTGGCGACCGATGTTGCCGCGGTGAGCTGCTTGATGTCCTGTGCTCATCCCACAGAGTGTGCATGTCTGCACATCTTAACATAGCCTCCTGCATTGGCACAACCCTCTGACACGTCCCATCCACGGCAACCTGCCCCTGGCCCAACCTGCACCTGGCCCACCCTGCAGGCTGTGAAGGACTTCAAGGGCGGCAAGGTGGAGTACCGCGCCGACAAGGCGGGCAACGTGCACCTTGGGTTTGGCAAGGCCTCCTTCAGCCCTGATGACCTGCTGGAGAACCTGAAGGCCGTGCAGGACAGCATCGACGCCAACCGGCCCAGGTGCGGCTGAGGATGGGGGCGCAGGGGTGGATTAAGTGTGAAGGCATCAATAGCTTCAGGGTGCAGCTGATGAGTGGGTTGTGAGGAGCTGAGAAGCTGAGACTAGCTTGCCTCTGCCCCTATGCAGCGGGGCCAAGGGTGTGTACTGGAAAAGCATGACGGTGTGCACGACCATGGGCCCGGCTGTGCGCGTGTCGTACTCGGCTCTCAGGGACATGAAGAGCGAGTGACCTTTATGCACACTTGTAAAAGCTGGAAGAGCGGTTCAAACATCGATCTCCCCCCACTCTGCATTGGCTTCCCGGCATTTCGTTCGTCTGACTGACACAGGGAGGCCAGGGGGTGCCAGGCTGGCGGGCACAGCGATGATGTGGTGCATGGGATAGCGTGGCTGAAATGGTAAAGGCATGGTAAGCATGTTTAATTTATCTGACACGGAGTCAGCTATCTAACGCGGACTCAGCTACAGACAAGGTGACGCACGTACTTGCTCATATCCCTTTGCGCCCAGGGGCCGACCTTCAGCTCTCCTGAGATTACACAGACTGGTTGGCCTGATACCGCAGTACCCGCATAGAAATTCTTGAGGCATAGCCCATACAGCTTCCTCATCAGCAACATCTGCGAAGCTGCAATAGAGTTTGCTCCCCCAGCAAATGCAATGTGGCCAGATGCTGCTGTGGAGGGAGCCTCGGCGAGAGCTGCTCAGATGCAATGTGGCATTCAATGTCGAAATGGCCCGCCTCCTCCCTCAGCAACAGAACTGGAACAGATTTACATGAAAAACATGCGATAGGAACAATGACATTTCAAACATTCAATATATCTTTCCAATCCAGCACTGCTTGCTCGCGCAACCGATCCATCTTATCCACTGCCTTTTTCCGTGCAGCGTCAAAGTCAATGGTTTCGAGCTTGTGACGCAAATCGTCCCAGCTATCAAACGTAAACACAACGTCCTTGGCAAAGTTGTTGTAAAAGTCCATGCGATCCAGCGGAAAGTTTGGACTTCCAAGGGATGCTACCCCGCTGCCATCGCCTGGAAAATCATGCTTCTCGCCATCTGCATCAGCTTTCCCATCCACCCACAACGCCAGCAATTGCGGGGAGGGAATCAGGTATGGGACGCCTGCTGCCAAGTTCTCGTAAAGTGCCATCGTCGATACCTGCATGCGAGCAAACAACTCATAGTGACAGGTTACACATGGTGCAAACCACAAAAGATCAATGTGTAGACTTGCAAATTGGCCCCGCCAGCCCACCTGGTATGGCACGTCGATAAGGCACTTGTACTTTGCCAGCCCGCTGGGCCCACCATACCGTCGATGCTGGACAGTTCTGTAGCTAATCTTCTGAGCTTGTAGCAGGCGATGCAACATTTTGATGATTGGCCGATCGGGGTTGTCAACTGCAACTGGCATGCTGGGATCGGGCTCGGGCACGGGGCCAGAGTCTTTGAACATGACGCCTTGGGGCAGAAAGCCCTGGGGACGCAGCACAGGTAGTGGCTGCATGAAGGTTATGTTTCGCCGCATCATATAAAACTCTTCGTACGGATTGTTCTGCACTCACAACAACCACAATGGACGCTCACATCCTTTCACAGCCCATGCCAAACACATTACGTTTACCTGCGCCCATCGAATTTTGTCAACAGATAAGCTGGCCTGCACCGTCTCGTAAAATGTGCTGTCGCCATAGTTTCCAAAATCAAATCTGTTGGTAACATGCATCACTACTCGACGAGTGCGGCACTTCTCAGCTATTCCTGGTATTCGTGTAAATGCCTCTAGAAACGACCGTCCCCCTGCCGGCACAGTGTCGCTAACCACAATGGCATCATAGTGCTTGCAATACAGCTCGCCTAGGCTGCTCCACACACCCAGCGCCTCCTCCCGGGAGATGACATAGGCCTTCAGCCCTGGAATGCCTCTATAGCCGTCGGAAATAGTGACGTCCAGCCCGAGCCGTTCGGCAACGTACTTGAAGTCGTTGATGGTGCCAGGGTGAGCTGTCAGTAGAGCGACCTTTGGCCGCACGTCTGAACTATTTTTGCAGGGAATGTATCTGAACGCGTTCACAGCCAGCACGGTGACGAGCAGCAACAGCGTGCGCCGGAGCAGGCCCAGAATGCGGGGCGTCCTCCCCGGTTTGGTTCGTTGCATTGCCCATCTTCCCCGAATGCCGCTTCTGCCTCGCTAGCTTTCCATGCCATTCCGTTGTTCCTCCTTTCCACCCCTGATTCCGAGCCCGGCTGGTGCGCGCTAGAAAACGTCTCGCTGCCTGGCGCGATCGATCAATGGAGGGGAGCCTGGAGCGATCCCATGGGACGAAAACGCAAAGAGGCTGTCAGGTTTGAACCAGGTTTTGTTTAGTCGCGCGCCGAAACGGATCCTTCGTCGCGCGCCGAAACGGATCATTTCATTGAAATGAGCAAGAGGAGCAGGGATTGCCTGGGGAAGAACAATTTTGGTAAGTGCATTCCCTGCGAGGACAATAAGGGCGTTCCCTGGGAACCCTCTCCCCACCTTTCCCTGCTTACTTTTACCTTTCCCTGCCTAATTGTCCTCGTCCTTGCTTCCTGCTCAGCAGGGAATGTATGATATTGTCGTGTAAACCAGGGAACACACTTGAAGTTGCATGGGATCGGCCGTGGCGGTAGCTGATTTATTGATAAAGCTCTTGATTTGGCACCTCGATCCTCCACTGAGTCCTTCAGCTGACCAGAAATGCATTCTATTGAGTTTTATCAGTTCTCCTTTGGGCCTGCCTTCCGTAGCGAAGGCGGCGAACGCTTCCGCACATCGACCATACCGACGCACCCATTTCGAGCCATGGGCAAGAGGGGCGGTTCTGTCCTACCTGGGAGAGGGTAGGACAGCATGCCGATAGGGCCATGCCGACGCCCGCCCCCGGGGCCCCATCCCAGCTTTCCCATCCTACCTACCTATCCCAGCTGCCGCCGCCGCCAGCCCCGGGGGCCCCATCCCAGCTTTCCCATCCTACCGACCTTTCCCAGCTGCCGCCGCCGCCCCCCGGCGGCGGGTAGGGAAGGTAGGCAGGATGGGACAGATAGGACGGGGCTCCCTGCGGAACGCCGCTCCCTGGGCTGGGACAGGTAGGAAGCCTGGGAGGCTGCGGTGGGAAGGCTCAGCTAGGATTTATCGAGGCATAGACAGGCGTACCGCCGAGCAAAACATCGGCGAGTAGTCCACTAGGTAGAGGTGGTGTTGAATAACACCGAAGGGAAAAGGGAAAGAGAGGGAAGATAGAGAGGATAGAGGGAGGGTGGGCCACCAGCTAGGGTATGCAGCGTGCTGTCGGCTGTCTGGCTGCGTCCCACCGACACAAATGCTGCCACAAGCAAGGCCGGCAGGCTGCCGGGGATACCGCCCACTGACTGTCAAAAGCATGCTGCACATGCGGGCACCTGCGATGGAGCAGCTGAGGACCAGGAGTCAGTAAGCGTTGCGGGGAGTCAGCTGCATGTACTTAGCTGGCGGCCGAAAGAGTGGGCAGGGGGAGGCAGGGTGAGGGAGGTAAAGGAAAGGATGGCATGAGAGTGCAAGTGCAGGGCAGGGCTCCGTGAAGTTCCCGAAAAAAAACCCAACTCCTCAAAGATCAGGTAGCGGCGGTAGAGGCCCTGCACAGCAGTGTCAATGGCACGCAGCAGGGGGATGGGGCCCATGTCGTAAATGCCGGGCCAGGACAGCAGCTGCCGCTTGAGCTTCCTGCGGAGGGTGGCCATCCTGTATTCCCGCTGCTCGGAGGGGGCCAGCATCCAAGCTAGGCAGCTGCGGAACCAAATTTCATGCCTAGCTAGGACTGTCTCAGTTTCCTTGCACCACATATGTAAAAATGTATGTATGAGCATGCTTGCTTGCTTGTGTGGGTACAGTCTGGTTTCAGCAAGAACAAGCTTGCAGCACAGACTTTGTTGTTTGGGCAGGGTGGGATGAAGCAGTAACAAGCAGGCAGGCCAACTGACAGGATTTAAAGCTCAGTGTGTGAGCGTGCAGACAGTATAGCGTTCTTACAGCAGGTTGTGGGGCGATTATGATGTTGTTATGATGCATAAAGACCGTGAGACCCTGAGGTTCAGGGATTCAGCTTTATTAGCGCTTTGTGAGTATTTCTGTTGCGAATTGCGAAAGAGTAGATTCACGAAGAGACCGATTGAGGGGAGCCAACGTGGCGTGCCTGGTTCGCAGGCCCTCCCGTGCCCCAGTGATTATTATGTTCGCTGAGTGCGGTGCGTAGTTTGTTGTATTGATGTATGAATACGTCCGGACCATGAAGGTAGACTCGAGGGCAAATCGTTTGAGGCAAGCGGCCCTCGTGGTTCTGGCAATCTGCACCGTTGAGCTAGTAGATTATTGGATTTCGTCCTACAGCAAGGTAGAGGGAGAAGGGAATTAAAGGGGCCCAGGCCTGTCAGAGTGTGTGGGTAGCTACCAAACGTGGCTACTGTATGCAGGGTTACACCCAGGAGCTCCAGGACGGCCTGTTAGCAGACCAACGCTTGGTCCTGCACAACGCTGTGCAAAGAGTCCAGCAGGCACTAGCCGACGTGCAGACGTCAAATTTGAAAGAGCTAGCAACTGCGTTGGAAACTAAAAATGAGGAGTTGAAAAGCATGGATCACGAGATACATGCAAAGCAGGAAGAGTTACTAAAACATCAGCAGGAAGTCGCCATCCGAGACAAGGAAGTTGAAAAGCGGGACAAGGATATTGAGGCGAGAGATGCTCGGATAGCGCTCCAAGACAGATTGTTAAAGGAACTGGAAGCCGCCTTATCGCTACAGAATAGACGCATTGATGAGGACACATTAGGAGATTTTGCAGTTTTTCGCCATCATCTCACAGACTCAGTTCTGGCCACAACCAGGAGCAGATGGCCCAAGGAACGTGGCATTGTCATGTGCACAGGACGAGGCGATCTGCTCATGAACGCATTTGTGGTTGCACACGTGGTGCGCAACCATCTCAAGAGCCAGCTTCCCATCACCATGATGTGAGTGGGGCGCCGGTTGTTTATGCTCATGCGTCCATTTGAAGGAGCCATTCCCACCCCAGTCTCGAGTGGGATGGATGCTGTGAAATGCTGCAGGTATGTGGGAAGTTATGACAACATGGGCAAGGGCACCCTAGAATACATACAAGTGAGGCACATGGTTGCATGATGGGGGCAATCAACAAGTTTTGAGCGGCAGCTGCTTTTGTTTCTGTCCGGCCTGCAGTCGCAAATCAGCAACTTAGAGCTTGTGGATGTAGAGAGCTTACCGTACCCCCACCATCACCGCTGGCTCTGGGAGACTGGGAAAGCATTGCATATTCCAGACGCAGGGTAATGCACTGCCGGCGCTGCCACTGTCTTCCAAGCACTGTTGCTTGTTTATAAGGATGCATGCTTTGTCTGTACAATTACAGGCCGCGTTGCGTCCTATGCAGTTGTGATTTGTGCTTGTCATCTGCAGATATAAGCTCAAGGTGTTTACCATTTATGCTGCACCGTACAAGGAAGTGCTATTTTTGGACAACGAAGCGCTCCCCCTTCTGAAGCCCGAAATTCTGTTTGAAATGGAAGAATACAGGCAGCACGGCAGCATGTTTTGGCCAGATGACTGGTGCAAGAACGTCAGCTTGTACTATCGAATGGGAATCGACGATCCGTGGAAGGATGAATGGAAGGATCCTCCTGTGAAACCACAGCAAGCAGAAACCGGGCAGCTGCTCTTGAACAAGTGAGCAGGTTTTAAATGCAAGCAATTCCAGACTGAATCTCAACTGCCTACGGAGCAATGTGTACAGGTATCGCCATGTGCTTGCCTTGGAGTGGGCTCTTTGGTTCAACACCCACGACTCGTTCACCTACCGGTATACGTTTGGTGACAAGAACACCTTCCGGGCTGCTTTTATCCTGGCAAACATGGCTGAGAGCTATTACCAGGTTGGTGCGAGAACAAGGAAGCATAATGTGCCTCCAACTTTTATCAGTGACCTCGTTTCAACTGTGTGCAGGTGCCGCACATGGTCTCTTACACTGCCAATGATGGAGGTGTTGCGCCAAAAGATGGCACTGATTTGGGCAAGGTAGGTTTGTGTTTGGGGGGTGAAGATACCTTCAATTGTGTGTGGCCTGTTGAGGTGCGCATACACATGTACGTTCAAGCTTTTTGTGCGCTTCGCAGGAAGGGGACAAACGGCTTGCAAACGTGGGTCGCATTCAGTACACACCAAACGGCGTACTGATGTTTCACCACCGCCTTCATTTGACTCGATTCAGCTGCTCTAGTGACAAGCCTGTTACGTTTGACCGTCTGCTCTATCAACCTAATTGTGACTGGGCATGGAACAACAAGGAGCGAGATTGGACGTACTGGCCGAGGCCCAATGGCGCCTCACAACTGCTGGAAGTTGCCAACTGTGCCCCGCATCTGGACATGCACACGCTTCACACTAGGTGTAATGTCGCGTATCGTTTTGCAGCAAGCTCTGCTCAAGACACTCCACTCGTGTTGAAGGTATGCAGCATCGGTTGCGCTTGCATCATGTTCCTCACAAACCCTGGTCTGCTAAGTCAAACATGACATAGTGTTGCAGATGCCGGACAACTCGAACTTGCAGCAAGTGCAGTCAGCAGCATATGCGGTGTTTGCCCAGGCGCATCAACAAGCAAGCGTGCTATGTTAGCTAGATGAGCAAGCTGTAACACACCAATCTCCCCAATGGGGCCGCCCTCTTTTCGAGCAAACCCTATAGCCTAGTGGCAAACGAGTCGAGCGTCCGCTGCACTGCTGCCTCGACACGGGCTTGCAGCGCGTCGTCCCGCAGACCCTGCACCACTTCGAGCCCAAAGCTGTACACCAGCATCTGGCGGGCAACGTTCGCGGTGACGCCCCGTGCCCTGCACAGCACAGGCCAGGTGTCAGCAGGGTGCAGGCAGAGCATTCAACACCCACTCATGGACAAACGGAGCACCCAGCACCTCAGATAGAACAGCTCCTCCTCCTCCAGGTCGGACACAGTGCAGCCATGGGTGCACTTAACGTCATCAGCGATGATCTGCGAACAGCATAGAATAAGTCGAGACACTTATGCTGAAATTCTTGCACTCTGCACTCAGGACGCCCAGCCACGGCTACTTGCTTGAAGGTTGGGCTTGATGTTGACCGTGGCCCGCGGAACAAGAAGCAGGTTGCGGCTGAGCTGCTGCGCATCTGTCTTCTGGGCAAGGCGGTTGACGCGCACGTTGCCATCAAAAACGCCCCGCCCTGTGGGGGACGACACGATGCACCTGCAACAGCAACCAGGGCGTCTTCCACGCAGGTGCAGGTTGCTGTGCCCACTGAGAATACACAAAGCCCACAACAGCAGCTGAGAAAGACAAGTACAGTGTATGAGACACTCGCCATCACCAGAGGGACACCCTCCCAAAACCAGTTGGGTACCTCCCTCACATCACACCCTGCTGCATGCACACGCATTACGACCTCGTGCCTTCACTCACTTGTGCAGCTGGTTGGCTTCGCCATTGGGGTGGTCCAGCGTTAGCTTGGAGTGCAGGTCGTGCAGCTGGCCGTCGCCACACAGAAGAAAACTGCGCATCTGCAGAGAACAAGGCACACAACTAACTAGCTTAAGCCAATGCTGGCTCTGTGCGAACAGGGGGGCATGCAAGGTTGGGCAAGCCACCAAGAGCCAGCAACCATGTTCACATCCCCGCACCTCGCTGTGCGTGCCCTCCCCGAGCTGCTCGATGTTGAGGTCGTGGCGCGACAGGGTGCCGCCCACCCGTGCCTCGGTCAGGCTGTAGCTGCTCTTGCGCCCCTGGTTGACCAGCGTGGCCTTCATGTGGGCCACGCCTGTGCTCTCCAGCTGAACGTAGCTGTGCTTGAGCACTGCACTGTCGTCCAGTTCAAACTCTGCCACCGCGTCGGTAAAGTAATTTAGTGAGCTGTCTGCAGTTTTCGCGTCGGCAGGGGCAAGGGGTGCAGCTGCAGCCGGCCCCGCAAATTCCTCCACAATGTCTGCCACGGCGCCCTTCTCTAGCACTGCCAACAGGCGGGGCATTGCAACTGGCGCTCGCCCGCCAGAAGCTGCCGCAGCGCTGCTGGCCAGGTAGAGCACATGGATGGGCCCGGGCATCACTGTGCTGGCGGGGACATGCACCACCACCACATCTTGCGCCGCCGCGCCGTTGAGGGTGGCAAAGGGGCCGCCTCTGCTGCGTGACTGTGCTCCCTGCAGTAGGGGTGGGAGTGAGGGTGGATGGGTGGGAAGTGGGAGGTTCTGGCAAGGCATCCATCCTGCTCTCCTCAGTTCCCTGCTCTTGCCGGCTACGAAGGAACAGCACCCGTGCCGTAGGCCACGGGCCACAACTAGTCCATCCTGTTGCACTCTTAAAGACGTCCTGCTCACCAGGGCAAGGGAGACGATGTCCTGCGGCGCCCCTACCAAGCCGCCCACGTACACACCCGCAGGAAGATCCCGAATGCTGCTCTGTTGCTGGTCGATCACCCCATCCGCTACCACCACCGTGGCAGCTGCAACCTGCTTCAGCGAGCATGCAGCACGAACTGCTGCATCGGGAGCTGCTCCTGCGGTGGGGCCCAGGCTGTGCTGCAGCAGGGACCTGAGGTCTGTGAAGCGGTACTCTTCGTTGCGGGTGGTGGGCATGCGCAAGGTGGCCAGTGCAGAGAGGCAGCTGGCCTGCAGGCTGGCGAGCCTGTGGCAAGCGGAGAGGGGTTGGACATCGGGTGAGGTGGATGCCGAGGAGGTGAAATGCAACAGCGCCAGTGCATTATGACTCACGGCTTGGGCAGAGCAGCGCTCTCGGGAACGATGACCTCCAACGTGCGCTCGATCCATTTGTCTTCACAGAGGTGCACAGCGCGGGCGGGTGCCGCCGCCGTGGCTGCCACCAGGCGGGCGGCTCGATGCTGACGGCAGCATCTCCAGTGTCTGGTATGTTGCGCTCCGGCACGGCTGCAAGCCGCAACGGGCCTTCCGAGCGACGCGCAGTGCATGGAGCCCTGCGGTGGCTACTCTGCACGGCAGTGGCTATGCTCGCGGGGAGTAACGAGGGGGACTAATGAGGGAGTTCTCCTTCGCGCAGCTCGCCAAACCGGCCTGTACTTGGTGAGGTACGCTGGCCACATCCGCGCAATCTCGGCGTCGAAACGCATGTCGTGGATCTCCAACTGGTCTTACTTGCACCCACACTCACACGCGCAATGCAATCGACTCTGCCTTTCGGGTCTCGAGCTGCTCCCGCAACTCGGCGTGTCGGGGCCGCCTGCAGCGGTCCGCAACGGCCCACTGCCAGGTGCGGCATCATGGAACCTGACTCCATGTTTCCCCTTGGGGTAGCGGTGGCCCTCTGCTGCCGTCGATGCCGCCCTCCGCCACTGCCGCCGGCGAGTGCTCGTTGCAACATAGTGCATTGATACCATTGAAGGATTTGACGATTCCATTGCCTCCACCGGCTCGCCTGCACGCAGGTGCTTGGCGGTGCGCTTTGAGCAGCCCCTGCCACCACCAATTTCCAGCTCTCACCGGGCTGCGCCCACCGCAGCGCTGGCACTCAGCACCCTGCCGCTTTTCAGCGGGCCAGCTCTGGCGGACGAGAGCCAGGCAGCCGATGTAGCACCGCTGGGCATCACCGCCGCGGGCTGGGCGCTTGTCCTGTCCCCCATCGTGTTTTACGCGCTCTTCACTCTCTACCGCACCCAGATAGACCCCAAGGCCAAGTTTGGCGACGCCGTCTTTGCCTTTGCCGGTGAGCTTGATGGATAGCCTGCGGACATAGCCAGCGTAAGAGGGTGTGTCTGTGTATTTATGTTTGTTAGCGGAGGGGCGGGCGGGTGGGCGCTCAGAGCCCTTGGATGCAGGCCTACAAGAAGCTCATGTCTACTGAATCCCCATGCAGCTTTCATCATCCTCGCAAACATTGTGTCGATAACCGTCTTCAAGGTGCGCATATATTGATCGACAGCAGCACAGGCAGTACCCTTACTCAGAGTTGAAACGTCGAGTTCAGTCCTTCACTTGTGGATTCTGTAGTCTTGTAAACCTCTCATCCGGCTCAAAATTGGTCTAGGATGGGAATATCTCTTCAGCATCCAGGTCGTTGCATGAAGTGCCGGGGGGCTCGCTAGCAGGGAGGAGGTTGGTTGTCGGGAAGGACTTTACGCATGGCGTTGGGATGGGCATGACAAAGAAATTTACAGCGTTGGGTGGGCCACAAGGGCCTAGTCAAATAGCAGGGAGCGTCAAGCAAGGGAATGGCGTCAAGCAGAATGAGAGTTAAACAGAATGAGTGAGTACAAATTGCAAAGCAGTGTGGAATGCGGCTGTCACAAGAGGCGGTCACCCTCCGGCTCCCAAAGCAGCTGCCGCCGCCGGCTCTGCAAAGAGGCACAGGTGAGCAGCATGCAGGCTCACATGGAGGATCTATACATGTGCTGGCACTATCAACCAGCCTCACCCCGGGCAGCGATACTCCTTGTGCCTTGAGGATGTTGAGCACGATGATCGCCACGATGCCCAACACCACCAGCAGGATCAGAGCCATGATGAGCCTGCAGAACGCAGATGGCACTTGATATGCTGCATGGCTGATTTGAGAGCGTGGTCATGCCGCAAGCTGAACACGAAAATGCACTCCTCTTAGGTGCCCAGCTCACTTGTCAGTCATCAGGCTGCGCGTCATGTCCCGGATGACCTGCCGTGCCTTCTTCATGGTGAAGTGGATCTCGTCCAGATCGTCTATGACCTGCAGCCAGGGCGGTGTCAGCTCATCGCACCTCGAGACGTACGAAGGGCAGCAGCAAAAACGTTTCCACTGGCAGGACACTGCAGACATCATTCTAGCCTTGGCATGCGGCGGTGCCAGCCTACCCCACCTATGTCACCCACTCCACCCACACATCTCAACAGCCCCAGCCGGTGCCGCAGCCTACCTTCTCCAGCTGCCGAGTCTGTCCCTGCAGTGTCTCTGCTGTCTGGATGCCAATGGCCATGGTGTCATTCACGATTTTCTCCGACCGCAGCAGCGAGACGTCCGTCTCCTTCATCTGCTGGCGCCCCAGCTGCATGAGCTCCGTGGTGTTCATGGCTGCAGGGCGCAGGGGGCGGCATGCGTGCATGCACCCAGGGCTGAGACGGCAGAACGCGACTCACGCCGACAGATTTGTGTACCACCACAAACACAACATCTATTACAACGCACTCGACAGCTTCTCTGTCTCGCTCTTGGCGCCCTCCAGCAGCTCTGAACGCTGCGCCGCAGCGCCGCTGTAGGCCTTCTTCAGGCCGATGAAGCCGTTGAGCTCCTGCACATACTGCTTCTTGCGGAAGTTGAGCTCGTTGGCGGGCATGCCGTCGGTGCGCGCCTCGCGCTCAAACTCGCGTATCAACCTGCAGGGAAGTAGGTCCAGGAGAGCTGGAGGACCGGGCGTGCGTTTAGTTGGCGGCACTGCCACCGGCCACCTTGCGCACACACCCCGGCGCCGCCTCACGTCTTGGCCTCTTGCATGTCCGCCGTCAGCTCTTTGAGCAGCGTATGTTGCTTGCTCTCGGGCAGCTTGTCCAGTCTCTGAAACCCCTGAGAGAGGCCGTGGAATAGCCGCTCCAGTTGGAGCTCCTGGTCGTAGGGCGCGCTGCTGGGCCCGGCGCCCGCCATGGTGAGAGCTTTGCAGGGAAGTGAAGGGCAAAGTCTGGCGCTGAGCGAAGGAGCGCGGCACAGCAGAGCAGGTGCGGGCGAGCGAGCAGCTGCTTGTAAACAATTTGTGCGCTGAAGGAGAGTAACCGCCAAAGCGCGCCGGGCCAACAAGCGCAAAGTGGCAATGCGTACCGCGACTGTCCCGCGCCAGGTACTGCGTCGGGGGGTCAACCTGGCACCTTTTAATTATATAGAGCTCGTCCCCACGAGGCAGGTCACCACGAGCACGAGCTCGTATGCCGGCTTTCCTACTTTCGATATACGACCTCTCAGCGCGCCTCCCCAAGGCTGGAGAACGCATCCGACAGGCGTAGGCAATTGTGGAATGCTGAATTGCATTGAACTCAAGCTCCGGAGGCCCCGCAGAGGGCGGCAACGCGGGGCCCATGTCGGGGATGTCGTTGGCCCGGCCCACTACGACTCCTCCGCTCCCATTCCACACCATTTCAGCCCGTCTCAGCCTCAGTTGCAATGAAACAGAGGCGTTTGGGGGCGGTGGCCGGCGCAACGAACTCGTGTCACGAGCTCTTTCCAACACGAGTAAGAGCTCGTGTCAGCGGCCCCTAAATTTCCATAAAAGGTGCCAGGTTGACCCCCCGACGCAGTAGCCTCCCTCCCCTCCTGTGGTGTCCTGGCGGGGGTCATGCATCCCCCGTGGTGGGTCATGATGCACGGAGCGGATCTGTCTCCCGGGAGTAGTTTGCTTTCCCCTACGGGATGGTCATACCAGTGAGGCTTGGCCTTGCTGGCCATCATACCGGGAGTAGGAACTGCCGTAATTGGCTCTTAGCTCAGTGAATTGAGCAATGGTGCATATGTTATACAGTATGTGAGTGCAGGATGGGCCACTGCGTTTCAACGCTGGTGAAAACATACCGACAAACACTGCTTATTGTGCATTGCAATTGGGCGATTGGGTGGTTGAAGTGTCGTCAGGTGAGGGTAGCAATATTGGTATCTGATATTCATGGAAACCAGCAGCTGAGGAGCAAGTAGCGGCCCGTCCAATGAGAACCTGAAATGGCATGTGCAGCAGATGGCAACGGCCGTGGGTAGATGTAAGCATTCACAAATGCACAGGCAGCATGGCTATGCACAGACGGATCCATTGACGAATTTGTTTGTAAGTACATACGTTTCTGCGGGTTATACCATTGGTCGTCAGCGTTGCGCTGCCTTTTAATGCAGAGGGCGGCAAAACTGGCGTGTATGTCCTTGTGGCTCGTATGTTTTACGCGTGTAGTGTCAAGAACTCTGGTGAAAACAGTGCTACAGCAGAGACATCACCAGAGCTCCAACTTGTTTGAAACATCGGCAGATAGTGACAGCGTGGTGCTCACAGCGCCTCTAGGCAAAGCATCATTCACAGTAGAGATGGTATGCAGTGCAGCCTGTTTGTTATGAGCGGGATAAAATTGACCAAACCTTTCTGGCATTGCAGCCTGTTGTGCACGGCGCATGTTCAGGTGGCGCCACCCGAAGGTTAGTTGGGGTTTGGAGACGCCTCTGTGGGAGTGCCCATTCCAGGAACCGAGCAGCATGGAAATAAATGTGAGATGAATGAAAAAATCAGGTATTTGAAGCTCATTCACTCGAGAGGCTGGTGTACTTTGGGGAGTACAGCTAGTGAAATCAACCTAATCGGGGCCTAATCACATTTCAGGCTTCATCTCCCACAAACCTCCACCATTTTCCCCTCTCGTTGAGCCATGGGCAAGAGGGGCGGTTCTGTCCCAGCTGGGGGAGGGTAGGACAGCATGCCGACAGGGCCATGCCGACGCCAGCCCCAGGGGGCCCATCCGACAGCTTTCCCATCCTACCTACCTTTCCCAACTGCCGCCGCCGCCAGCCCCCAGGGCCCCGTCCCAGCTTTCCCATCCTACCTACCTTTCCTACCCGCTGACGCCGACCCCCCGGCGGCGGGGCCAAACACCTCGAGCAGCAGCGGCTGGTGGAGCGAGCGGCAGCAGCGCAGGCACGATGCTTGGGACGATAGGAGAGAGGCGGACGAGCAGATGATGCTGGCCACCACACCGCAGCGGGCGGCGCTGCAGGCGGGGCAGCAAACGGCAGAAATCCAGCAGGTTCAGGCGCGGCTGGACAGCACGGAGCCACTGTGCTGCTGGCCCACAGCTGGCCGGCATGACGGCACTCTTTGCTGTTTCAGGAAGACTGGAATCATGCCGGCAGTGTATGACGGCCTTGGCAGCGTGGCGGGCTCCCTCGTGGTGCCCATTTTTGAGTGCACTTTGCACGGCGAGAAGAACGTCACAGCGCACCCCTTCCAGATTGGCTGCGTGTCCACCAGCCCTGTGATCAACGCTGTCTACCTCTCAGAAGATTCGGTGGAGATGTTCCGGCTGTTGCAGCTCAAAGATGGCGTGGGTGGGCATGGTGGGTTGCGAGCAATCGCCGCCCAGCTTTTGCCGCCGGGCTGTCCACAAATGCACCTGCCCCCCCCCCCCCTGCCCCTACCTTGGCTGCCTTCGCGTGCGATTCATTTATATGCAGCCAACAATTGTTAGCGAAATTATGCATCATTTAGCAAACAGCTCAGCGTTCTTGTTGATTTGAACGCGTGCTTCAAGGAATGCCTCATATGCATAGTGCTGCACCTTCTGAATCAGCGAGCCCTCAGGCACCTGCAGGAATGGAACTGTGAGTTATAGTTCAGCGCAGGAAGAACTGCAAACACATAGCAGCACACCTTCCAGACAGGAGGGGTATCTTTTTCTCCGCTCTTGGCAAAGTCGTAGGCCACTTGACACCGCTGCTTGTCTGCTTGGAAGTCGGAGAAGTTGTAGTGGCACCTGTCAGAGTCAATAACCTTGGCTGACTCGTCAGGGAAAGGCCAGTTGGTTTCCGTGTGGTTGTCTTTATACTTTTGACACCAGTCGCAGGAGGGCTGGTAAAGCAGGTGACTAAATGCCATCAAGTCGTCGCGGTCCCGTTGGAACCGATGTTCACCAAGCCGGTGCAAGAATGCTATGCTGCCGTTAGGGTGGTGTTGCGCACGCCCAACATTCCAAAATTTGTGTGGCTGCAGCAGGCATATAGGGATGCAGATTGAGCATGAGCACCAAAAAACACGGACGCCTGCATAAATAGCAGAAATGAAAGAGAAAGACGGTCACCTCGGGGTGGCTGTCGTGCATCAAGAAGGACACTTGTTGCGAAACCTGTTCCAGAAGAAATGGCATGATGGATTAGACTCCACTTCTTTGTTTCGAAAGGTCAACATGTCTTGCTTGAGCAGAGAACCCTGTTTTAGCAGAGACGCCCCAACTCACCTGGTAGTACTGCTCTGCCTTGTCTGTTACGTAAAAAGCTGCACCAAAGGTGTCCTTGTCTCCGTGCGTGTAACGATAAGTGAATGAATCATGAGTGTTGAGCCACAGCACCCACTCCATGATGTCAGCATGGCGCTCCCTGCAAACTTGCAATGACAATCGTGCTTTGCTGTATACTGCTTACAAAATGCAGTGCTACTCCGCCTTACTTGTTGATCAGCAGCTGTCCAGTCTCAGCTTGCTGCGGTCGTCGATCCTCTGGCTTCAGGCCCCACCACCGGCTCCGTATTCCAAACTTGTGAAAAAGCTGCCATTCGTGGCACCAAGCATCCGGCCAAAACATGTTGCCAAACGTTTGATACTCGTCACTGTCAAAGAGAGCCTCAGGTGTCACGGTAGGAAGCGTCTCCGCATCAAGGAGCAAGACCTCCTTGTAAGGGGCAGCATACAATGCCAGCACCTTCAGTTTAAATCTGCAGTGAAGAGGTCAGGACAAGGATTGTTAATAATTAAAATGGCATGCTGTTACTCATCAGCCAGGGCTTACCCTGCAGTGACTCTAGTGAGCTTTCGTTCGGGGTGCCAGAGCCATCTGTGGTATGGTGGCACTGCAAACGCCGACAGGTCCATAACACTGAGATTTGGGATATGTTCCTGCACAGAAAGGATGAAAGATTGGTGAACAGGCTGACACAATCCAAACATGCACAATAATGCGCAAGTGGGAGCGGAAAAATGTGACGGAAGCTACAGTTCTGGTGGCAGGCCCCGCCAGGAGGCAGAAACAGCAGCTGTCGGCAGCTGACGGAGATGGCATGCGGCCTGATCATGGCCTCCAGGGACCGTGATCAGGCCTGAAAAGCGCTACTGGAGATGTGATTGGTTGATGTGCCGCGAGAGTCAATGGTAGAACGCCAAGTCAGGCACGGCCAGGCCGGGGCCAGGGCGTCGATATTTCAATGGCTGAGCAATGACAAGGTGGCCGAGTGGAGGCGAAGCGAGCTCGCTGGGCACGCAGGCGGCCCCGCTGATGCCACCGGGGCTTCGCCCTCGAACAAGTAGGACACAATGCCAGCATTAGCAGTAAGATGTAAGCTGCACCTTCATGAACTGAATTGTCAACTCATTGATGTGGGCTGTGTTCTTCTCCGACTTCTCCTCGTTCTTAAAGTACCTGCAGCGAGATGAGCATTTAACCGTAGCACAAATTAGCTTGCAATAAAAACCCGTACAAGAACAGCAAATCAATGTGCTATTCTCACATAAGTGTGATTGGAAGTGAGCTCTTGTGGTAATGCCGTATAGTGTATGCCACTGCATATGAATTGATGGTGTAGGTGCTGCCGCCTGAGCACATCACAATGCCGCGTGCCTCGGTCAGCCGAGTAGTAGCTTGCCCCAGAAGCTCCGGAGTCAATGCACGCCTGAAGACCTCTTTGTCTCCTAAAACATCGTCATCCACTTGCTGCGTCAGCTCAGCCATTTCCTTCCGAAGCTTTTGTATGTTGTCTCGCTCATGCAACAAGTCGCTGGTGATATTGCTGAACTTCTCAGACAGTTCCTTGAACTCTCTCTGCTGCACTTCTATCCGTTTATCCCTTGCCTCTATCTCCTTGTCTCGCTTGACAACTTCATGCCTTAATTCCTTAGCCTTAGCATCCATAATTTGGTTGAAATCGTTGATGCCGGCCTTTTCAGTGATGGTTGCCTGAATACTATGTAACGCATTGTTAAGCACGTGTTGCTGCTCTGCCATGAGGTTATTCTGGAGGTCTCGACCATAACGCTGCAGGAGCAAAGGTTGATAAGTTTGTCGCAGATAAGTTTGTAACATTCAACTGCACCACCAACCTTGCTATGATGTGAAATCCAAAAGTGAAGAATTACAACAGAACAGATTGCTGGCAGGATTCTGACAGAAGTCGCAGAAACCCCGTGTCCGCCCTTCCTTCCGGTATGTGCGTCTGGGCTGGCTACTTTCATTATGGGCGAGGCGGAGGGGTTCCCTCGGGCGGTCTTGACGCGCTACCCTCCCACCGCACTCCTCCCACTGCCTCACTCCTCCCACTGCCTCACCCTGCTGCTGCAAGCGGGATTCCGCAAGTGGGACAACAACAGTAATCGTGCTGTCGCGCGCGAGGGCCTGCGTGCCCTAGGATGCAGTTCTACTCTTGGGAAAGCAAGCGCAGGAGGGAGCGAGGGCTCGACGAGTGGGGCAGGTGGAGGGCCGCGAATCAAGACTTCCTGCTCGCAACAAATATATGTCGTCACAAAGTATTGTCTATTAGGCAGGAGCCTGGCTTCGAGCCAAGCAGTGTTTCTGGCCCTCGTGGCAGCTTTGGCGATGGGCGGGCGATGAGGACTGCTGTCGCGTCCAAATTTCGCCAATCAGCTGGCGATGGCACATTGAGGATTGGCGAAATGCGGGGGAGCCACCCTTGCGCCTGGCACAGCGCAGCGGCCACATGCGGCGCCGCTGTTGCTTTGTCGGCACTTGCCTCCCTTTTGGGGGACTGGGGGCGAAGCCCCCAGCAAGCTGGCGCTTGTTTAACACTATGGAGTGAAGTTCCTGAGGAAAATTGGCCATTTCTCCTCAAAATATTGGCGATGTCAGTCATGGGGGCTGGCGACGCGCTGGCGATGTCGCCCCGCCGCCTGCCCTCATTTAGCCAGCCCTGGCTGGCGATGGCCTTCGGCCAATCGCCAGCCAGAGCCGTTTTTTGGCCCGATTTCGCCAGCATTTGGCGATTTCGCCAGCTTTCAGAAACACTGGAGCCAAGTGACTCGCGTGGACTCGCTTCTTCGCACTATTCCCATCACGCACGGAGCGGATCTGGCCACGGGGAGTAGTTTGTCTTTCCCTGCGGAAATCACATTGACACTGCTTTGAGGCTGGCCTTATTTTTACCGACCAACATGCTGGGCGAGTAGGAACTTTATTATAATTGGCTATTGGGCAGCGCAGCGAATTGATCAATGGTGCATACACAGTATTTTAAGTGCATGATCCCCAAGCATCTGGTATTTATCCGGTGGTGGAAAATACCGAGAAACACTGCTTGGATTACTCGTTGCAGGTCCATCTGAACGCGTCATTCCAATTACCCAATTGCCCAATAGCCTCTTTCCTCCAAACACCCCCTGAGAGAGCTGTTTCCCGCTTGCAATAATTGCTGGGTAATTAGTGGAGCCGTCTCAGGCGGTCAGCGGGCCGCCTCTCTCACTCCGGCACCATCGCATGGGCGGAGTGCCAGCCGACTCCCAGCCCCCGTTCCCGCTGCTTCAGAGCGACTCAGACGTCATAGAGGCTGGGATACGCCCGCTGATCGAGCCTCTCCTCGCCCCCAAGCCCAGCCCTGATCACCGACTCTGCGGGAACTGCTTCGCCTGGCTCTCCCCGAGGGGCATTGCACCACACGACGGAGAAATGGGCAGGAAGGCCGAAATTCAGAGAGCGGGGAGCGTTTTGGGCTGCGCTGGGCCCCTGCATGGGCTCCCCCCAGTGGTTAACCATTGCCCGGGGAGTGGCTCAAAATGCTTGGCTAATTGTGCCTAAGAATCAGGAGGAGCACCAGGCCCGCACGCTGCGCAGGTGCCGCCCAATTGGCAATAGGATAACTGGAATGGCGCGTTCAGATGGACCTGAAACGAGTAATATTTTGATAAAAACATTAATTACCTGCCCATCCAAGTTCTGGTGGGATGCATGCCTTGCCTACACCTCGGGCAACGAGGGGCAAGGCGCGCCGCCCACGCCTCACCTGCATCGTGGCGCCCCCAGCGGGCGTCGCCGCGCAGCAATTCAGGCAGGCGTTGCCGTTACAATCGATCTGGTCGGAAGACACTTCTAGTACTCCCCACCCCAGCAGCTGCACATTTCGGGCTGCTGACCACGCCAATGTAACCGTTGCAAAGCGGCGCCGCCCTGCCATAGTCTGATATTCTGCCAATAAACATGTGCGTGCTTGCATTGCCAGAGGGCGGGACTCCCGCTATGCCGCATTTTCCGCGAGCCAGGTGGCGCGGGGCCTGCTGCTGCTCTCAAGCAAATCTACGCGCGCGCAATACTCGCAGAACACTCATTGCCGTGCCGAGCCGCAGTGTCCCGCGCGGGCCCTCGTTGCCTGGCGTTCTCCTGACGCACCCATTTCCCGATCCCAGCTCGAGTTTGCAGCACAAACCACGTGCCCCAACTACCAAGTCCGACCTGTGCGCCCTACACAAACCTGCCCCGACGATATTCTTCGACCCTCTGCAGGCAATCCGCAGCAGGCAGGGGCTGCTGCCAGCTGCACACGCAATGGGGCCCTTTTATGACTCTGCTTTAACCCACTCTAGCTTAAAATCCCGCCCCGTGCCGCCCGCAGCGACCGTCCGCTGCCTTCGATAGGCCGGGAAGAGATAGCCTCCACGTGCGCGGGGGGGGGGGGGGGCATAAACCTATGGGACGGCCGCGCAAACACCTGCATTTACTTATGGGAAGTTTGGCGCTCTTTGCCTTCGCTGGTCTGGCTCTTCTGGCAAGGAAGGAGCTGTCGACGGATCGGTGTGATTCTTCATTGGGAAGCACAGCTATTAAACCAACAGCCTCGACAAAATTCGCAGCCATACCAGCGGGCTTTCGGTTCAACAAGGTTGTCGCGGTTGTCGCTTTCGATCGGTTTGAATATTTCCGGCAAGTCATTGCTGCCCTCCGGCGTGCGTGGGGCTCAAAGGATTACTTGGTGACCATTGCAATTGATGGAGCACCCCAGGATGAGGCCGAGTTTAGCCGCCAACATGATGGCTTGCTGTTTGACCACAAGGGCTGGGAGAGCATTATCACCTACTCCCAAGAACTGCAGTGGATGGCGCACAATGGGCATGGCTTCGGCAATGTGGTCATCAATATTTCGGATGCCAATCTGGGAGTCTGGGCAAACAAGAAACGTGCGGTGGACTACGCATTGGCCCTCAGTGACTTTGTGGTGATCCTTGAGGACGACATCGTGATGGAACGCGATGCCCTACAATGGTTTGAGTGGCATGTCACCAGCGGCTTGATTTTTGCGCACCCCGAGATATCCACGGCGTCCTGCTGGTCAACAGTTTCCCCATACGACCAAAGTGCTACCGAGGGACATGACCTAGTTGCAGCACGCGAGTTGGGTTTGCTAGACAAGTACTTCACAAACAGCTGGGCACACGGCTGGGGCTGGGCCACATGGCGGCGCACTTGGGATGCACTGGGTGCAAATTGGACCGGGCAGGATGCAAACCTTGTGGACTTGGTTGTCGCCCAAGGCTGGATTGAAACCATGCCTGCCGTGGCACGCTGCAACAACATTGGCGCAATGGGCATGCACAAGAGAGGTGTATTTTGGGAACCAGGGCACATACATCAACGGGTGATTACATCTGGTGACTTTCCCAATCTTGAACACTGTGTTTACCGTTACCTGCCGTTCAACTACACCTGGTTACAGCTAATCAATAACAATTGGGTGACCAGCTATCAGTTTGCAAATGCATCGTTGCTAGAACTGCGTTCCCTTATTCAAAGCTATGTAACCCAACAGCCTGACCATTCACTTTGGCAATCAACTTGTTAGTCTTCATTTCGG
Source organism: Chlorella variabilis (assembly GCF_000147415.1). NCBI lineage: Eukaryota > Viridiplantae > Chlorophyta > Trebouxiophyceae > Chlorellales > Chlorellaceae > Chlorella > Chlorella variabilis. The sequence goes on from NW_005435059.1 coordinate 367,741, forward strand.
GCATTTTCGTTCACTGCTCAAACTCTGATGGTTTCTGTCTGTCCCCTATTTTTAAAATTTCTGCTCCTGTAAACATGCTCTTGCAACCATGAAAAGCTGTTAAACAAGTGTGGAAGCATAGTACGCTGGGTTCGCCCCCATGGTGGTCACCCCAATGTGATAGGTTTTGAACCATACTTGTTGCGGTTTGCAGAACTGTGTGCCGGATATTTGAATACTATGTGCCGCAAACCGGGGGGCTGCATGGGACTGACTTTTTGGCCGGCGGTTTGCCTATTTGTTGCACTGCATGCAGTATAGTGTCTTTGACAGTCACCGGGCTGTACCCCTAGCAGCCTGTCGGCTGTGCTTGTAGCAGCATTTGGGTCAGTGGGACGCAGTCAGACAGCCGACAGCACGTGACTTACCCTAGCTGGTGGGCCACTCTCCCTTTTCCCTCCCTCCCTGCCTCCCTCTCCGGTGGTTTTCAACACCACCTGTACTCAGGGGACTACTTGCCGATAATTTTGCTCGGCAGTGCGCGTGTCTATCCAGTATAATGTGGTCTCATTGCACCGCAGCGCATGCATGTTGCTGGTGAATTGGATTTCAAAAGTGGCAAAGAGTAAAGTAAATGACTTCAACACTTCGTGCGCCATCCGGAAAGTGTTTTATTTTCGTGGCGGCACCAGTGTCCATCTAGTGGCTCAGGGCATTTTGGTGGTGTCTCCGATATGTTAAGTGCATTTTCAAATGAAGGAACAAGGGCGCCGGCAAAAAACTCCTTGACCGGCCCATTCTGGTGCAGAACATAGGCGTAGGTCTGCGTTTCTCTGCACCAGCAATGAAGCAAAGAAAGAATGGTGCAGCAACGGCTGGATCGCTGCAGAGCTTTCAAAAATGAGATGCCAGCCTAAAGGCCCTACACAACTGTTAAACCTTTCAACTTGCCTAGAAAACCACCCCTCGCCGGGTCGGCATGCCATGTGATGCTCTGCATAAAACATACTCTGGAAAATTGTGCTGTGATGATCAAGCATGATCTGATCTTTGTATGGGCTGTCAACAAGAATTTCCTGCAACAATGTATGAGGGAGAAAGGATAATCGGTTAAGACATGACCGCACATGTGTTGCTCAACAAACCTGGTAAGTACCTGCCAAACACCCTGGTCCTCTTGTTGATAGCTATGGGGATTACTGAAGTTGATAGCCGAATTGAGGATGAGCAGCAGCAAGTTGGCAGGACCAATATATCCTCCGGAATTCAAGAACTTATACGAGGTATTTGTAGGTCGGTTCTTAGTGTACCAAACACTTTCATTCTGACATGCGCGCAGGTATGAAGGAAAGCAATTGACCTCAGCAGACACCAATACCATTCTGCGGGTAGCATGCCACACAGCATGACAATGCATTCCTTGAGTAGACGTTTTGCATCGACACATATCACTGAAGTGTGCTGCTGACCGTTTCCCCCCTACAGTCTCATTGTATCTATCCAAGATTGCTTGTGGCGGTCCACGTATGATGACATCAAATGCGTCCGTCACCATGACAATGTCATCGCCAGCACCGTGAGCTGTCAGGTTCGTGCAGTAGTCATGTAAGGCCTGAAGTGCATTGGGGTTGCTCGTGGGAGGGGCTATTGTTTGCACTCCGAGCATTTGTGAGCACTAGAGGCACACCTTGACCTTTGCCCCCGAGGTAGTCCACCCGCCTTTATGCTCTGTTTGCAAAGCAACATCAGAGGCGATCAGCACTTCCACATCTGTCCCCAAAAAAGTAGCAATGCGCAGCAAAGCGTAGAGGCGCTCTGCAGAGTAGCCTGTATTGACAAACGTGGTGACGTGAATGCGTGCGGGCTGTCCTACTTGCCGCCTGCAAGGAGGGCAAGTGTCTCAGCGACAGCGCCAGGCTGACACCGTGCAGAAGACGGCCAGCAGGCCACCTTGATTGCACTCGTCCCAATCCCGATGAAAGATCTTTGGTCCAGCACACGATAATGAGCGGCGTTAAGAGGAGGAGCAGTTGCCAGCGTGCCACTGGATGCTGTAATTCAGCAGGACATAAAATCATGCTTGGAATAATGGTCGTGGGAGGTTGCGGACCCCTTTTCCGCCCTCCTGCTGCAGCACCCCGAAATCGGCTTGGAAAAGCACGCAAAATTCTGGATGCTGGCTGCAGACTCGTCGAGACGGCTGCGCCTCTACAGCCTCGGCGGGTTACCAGGGCTGAAACTGTTGTTAAAGGGCGACAAGGGCCCTGTCAAGAAGAAGAAGAAGATGTGACCAAACACGGTGACTCAGGGGGAGAAACGGTGGCAGCGACTTTCCAGAGGAAGCCTGCCGCCACTCCCTCCCCACAGGAGGCTGTCAGGCTGGATCTGGAGGGTTCTGAGCTGCCGGCGGCGTCTGTGCATACAGTGATCGTCGTGATGTGCGAATCTGCACGTTGTAAGCGAGGGCACTGCGAACAAGGCGGCGAACCGCCGTCGCCGCCTGGCGGGGCGCAACGCCGCACCGCTCGAGAGCAGCGCGCGCTGTGGAAGTGACCAGGCCCGAGTGGGACACGGCGACAGGGAAGCAGGTGACCTGCCACCCCTGTTGAACCAGGTAATGCATCCAAGAGCTGTGTTGCTCCAGCTTGTCAGCAACTGCCGCCGAAAGGCGGGTGTCGGCGGCATGCGTGACCTCCACGCAGACGAGCACACGCTCCTCAGGGGTGAGCTGGCTGAGAGAGATGGTGTGGGCGCGGTTGGGCTCCATAGCAGGGAGGAATATAATGTCCGGGGTGGTATGGCCCTGGTGTCGGGGGACAAAGCCTGGCAGGTTGCGAGCGGTGCGGTCGCCCAGCTCACTGTCGTGATATAACAAGCGGTCGCCCAGGCCACCAGCAGCAATGGTGTCAACCAGGCACTTGACTGAAGCGCCATGGCGCTTGCACCTGAGGCCGTGAATAACTGGGTGGGCGCAGGCCCCAAAGCAGTGCGGGATCGTCTCCGGCGGCGGGAAAGCCAGGGGATTTGAGGTGTTTAATTCTTGCATGCCCGCTGATGACGTCAATTCGACTTGCGTGCATGCAAGATGCAAAACCGTCTGCCCGATCTCCCAACTCTCCCGCCCCGCGCTCTTCAGCTGTTTTAGCATTTCTAACGCCCTTGATTCAGAAAGGCCCGGAACGGTCAATCGTGGAGAGGTGGACAACCCAGATTTCGCTAATTGCAGGCGGGCTCTTTGGTAGCAAAAGTGCACCCAAAACGCACTGACGTCACCAGCACCATCTCAAAGGAGAAAGTCAATAATAAAATACCTCAAAGGCTGACCAACAACTACCCAGGGGTTGTAGGCTGCGATTGCTGCCGATTTAATGCCGTAGATAGAGTGCAAAGAGCCAGCAAAGATTCCAGCTTGAGTGGGATGGCGAGTGAAGGGATGGCTCGATGCCCCCCTTCCAAGTGCGGTCTGCCGACTTGCAGCGGCCTCCAGACTCTCTGTAGTGACGAACAGATGCATTTTCAGGGCCCGATCACGCCATCGCACAGCCCTGAGTGCTGCTCAGGCAGCGACAGCTGCGCCAGGGCCCCTCCCGCGGGCCCCGGCCGGCACCAACGGTCATTTGGTATGAACTGTGAATGATAGGAAAGCAGAGGAGCCGATTTGCGACTAGTCGAAATTCTCGCGCCCTGGCCAGCGTGGATGAATGCAAGACAGGTAGGGGTGGCGGAACCTAGACGGGGGCATGCAAGACGGGGCATGCAAGACGGCTTAGTTGTTGGTCCACGCCAGCTTTCTTGCATGACAGGTGCGCTTTTCCATGCAAGAAAGCTTAATTAAATCCCTCAATGCAAGGCGGCTTAGTTGTTGGTCCACGCCGGACTCCTTGCATGCCACGTGCGCTTTTCCATGCAAGAAAGCAAGCTTAAGTAAATCCCTCAAATTCGTGAATGGAATCTTCCATTGTTGTACCGACGCGATCACCCCCCCTCCTCCATGACTCGAAACTGAGCCTTCCCACCGCAGCCTCCCAGGCTTCCTAGCTGTCCCAGCCCAGGGAGCCCCGTCCTATCTTTCCCATCCTGCCTACCTTTCCTACCCGCCGCCGGGGGGGTCGGCAGCACCGCAATTCGGAATGCGCTGCCACGACCTGGCGTAGCTGTGATCGCCAGACTGTCAGAACTGCCTACAGTCGTTATCTGGAGGGTTATGGGATGCTGAGTGCGCGCGGGGATTCAATGTGGGCGGAGGAGGAGATGGCGTGACACTGATCGGAAAGAAAGCGGCACCAAAAGACAGCGAATAAAACAAATCTTCCAAACTCGCAATACCTTTCCGTATTTTGACGTCGAGCAGCTCACACCCAAGCTCGAAAAAACGCCGATGGCGATGAGGTGAGGCTGCCCACACCGTGGTCATTGATCCATTGCCTGGATGGTTGAAAACAACGTCTTCCATTTTTGTGGAATGGTAGTGCATTGGCAGAAGGTGGAAGCCAGGTTGATGAACAATGACACGATCGTAGTCAAGACTTAGTGCAGAGAGCAGCAGGCCCGCTGCCAGGAGAGGTGCACACGAGATACCACTTGAAGGGGGAGAAATGGCTACCTGTGCACCTTCAGTGGTAACACACAAAAGCTGTTGCCCATCTTGCTCGCAGGGGGTCACAACTGCCCAGCGGTGTTCCGCCAACTTCTGTCTGCGTTTAAAGGTATTGTCACATGGATTGTAAATAGGCCTTCGACACGACAAAACATGAGAAACATAGGCATTTAATATTATACCTGGATTGCGCAAACAGTGCCCATCTTCTAGTTGAAAGATGAGGCAATTCACTGTTTGAACAGAACAAAATGGACGTTCCTAGGACCAATGCTAAAATCAACAAAAGAGGCCTCTCGAGAAGCATTGCCATTCGTGGATGACTGCACCTCATATGCCCTGCATTCCTTCTTTCTTTGCGTTCGCATTGCAAGGGCGGTTACTACGGAGCACGGGGGTTGCTTCAATGTTGCGAGCTGTGTGCGGAGCTCGCCGCACGCAGCAGGGTTCGACAGAAAGCCGATTTTGGGCAAAACGCCTGAAACACTGGAATCGAGGTGGCGAGAACCTGACGCCTGTCTGATCGCAAACCGCTGCTGCTGCGCTGCCTGCCGACTATGCTAACTGTGCCATGAAATGGGTGGCTCAAAGCCGGCCTGATCTGGATGTGAAGATTTTGCCTTCTTCGGTACGCTCCGGAAGGCAGGCCAAAACAACGCAATGCAACAACGCTCTGATCATTATCATTATGCTGTATTGCACAAACATCCACGACTGGCATGTCGACATCGGGCAGCACATGCCGCACATCTGTCTTCCACGCTTGAAAGGCTGGCTTAAAGTGAGGTTGTTGCGACAGTGTTTTGTTTGTTTGCATGGATGATGTATGGTGATTTCATGATGTCTTCAACACGCTCAGCAGAAATCGCACTTAAATCGCGATGCAAGAAAAAGAGGCGTGTCAACTAGAAGTGCGGCTGCTATGCCCGTGAAATGGGTGTACCAAAGTTGGGCTGGACGAGATGCGGCCTTTGCCTTCGTCGCTACGCTAGGCACGCCTAAACCATTTTGCATGTGCAGGCATGAATAGCCTTGATTGTCAAAGTCACATGTTGTCTTTAACAAGCCTGACGGTCGTACTTGAAGGGCAGTCTGCTACTGCAGATTTTGAAAGGCCAGCGCTGACAAGCATCTTAAGCCCAGATGGCATGGCCATGGGCTGCCCACCGAATGTCACAGACGTCCGTGAGTGGCTCAGTGGCGTGGCCCAACGGAGCTGCGCACCGGCATGAGCCCCGCCAGCGCCCGCAGCGCCAGCACAAATTTGGCGGTAGTGAGGATATCAGCCACCAGTTGACATGCGCACAGTAAGCATCAACTGATCCTATAGCCGTGCCTTTACACAAACTGGTTTAAAACCGCAGCTAGATGAGGACATTTTTTTGTGAACATTCATGTTGCAGGCACGGATATGGATTTCTGCAAGAACCATGTTCTCAGCTCTCCTGCCTGCCGCTCATTGGGCGGGAACTGCAGGTTGAGACCTTTCATGGTGACAAACAGATCGACGTCATGCTTGACAGCAGGGAAACCATGATAATCGTCGCCGAACAAAACGCCGCCTGGCTTTAAAACTTCCCAGTACATCATCAATTCAAGGAATGTTTCACCATACTCATGTGCACTATCCAAATAAATGGCATCGACATTATATTCAAGAGTCCTCACCAGTCGCGCTCCTGTAATAGAGGAAAGGCGAAGTGGAAGAACAGTATCCACAAGACCTTCGGCGACCATCCTGTTCAAGAAGCGAGCATAAAGGCGCGAATCTCCTTGAGGAGTGCGGGCCATGGGAGAAGCAAAATTCCGATTTAAAATCATGTTAATGTCGCCGTTCCACGTGTCGATACACAAAAGGAGCCCAGCTCCAGACTGCCGGAGAAACTTGCCAAAGTTTGTGGCTGATGAACCAATAAAACTGCCAACTTCCAACATGAATTTAATAGGCTCAGGATGCAGCTCAGACAGGAATTCTACAGTGTGCTGAGTCGTACCGCCATTGTAAACTGCCATTTCTGGCAGATCTGGGGATGTAAAGTTTGCATAAATGCTCGTTTGAGTATGATACATTGTGTTTAGAAGCTCGGGAAACGTTGGATAGTGCCGTGTTGGCTTAGTTGCTTCAAGATAGACTGCCAGTTGAGAGTCTGGCGATGACACCTTAGCTGTGAACATGCGGTTGAAGTCATGTTGTGTGAAGCAAATGTCGGAAGAAGACTTCAACGTGTTTGTCACATTCCTAGATCGCAGCGCAAACAGCACAATTACGCTGAAGATCAACGTGACGGCAGGTAATACTTTGGGGCCAAAATACATCATCATTAAGAGGAAGGTATTAGTGGATAATTCACGATGATTAATTCACGTCGTAGGCTCCACGATCAGTTCCCGTCGTTAAGAAGGTGATTTCACAGCGTCGGCGGGTGGATCCAGATTTTATGGGCACATTTTATTGAGTTCTCAACATATAGGGTCCGTTGCGGCAGTTGGCTGACCTGGCAGCTGCAGGCGTCATTGTCGTTTGCTGTCGCTTTGCACCGCATAATGTGAATGCGCTGTTTGCGGGGTGCCCTCGCATGTTGTGCCATTCTCAGTTGGCTGCTGCGTGGGTGTCGCTGCCACGGCCGCCCATAGCGAGCAACGTAGGGGGTGCGCAGGCGCACCCCCTTCCTCTTGGTAGCTTACATATGTGGCCCTCACAGCCTGCCACTGCGCAATACCAGCTCCCGCACGGATGCCGCCCTCCTGCATACATAACGCCACCCTGCCGGAGACCCGGGACCCTGCACCTCCTGAACAGCCTTCACCCTGCCCCTTAGTCTTTGTGTTGGCACGTTCTCATCCCACTTCCACACTTCCACAACAAATATCTCCCAGACCATGTGCCCCCTGGGCCCGTCAACACTTCTTGCAATGCATACGCGTGTAGTGCAGCAGCGTCTGGCTGTACCAGCTGCTGTCTTGGGTCTGAAGCCAAGCTGCATAGTCGCGGTCGCTCCCCAACTGCCGTTGCTGCAGCCTGAGCTGCCATTGATGCTGAAATCAGCAGCCGCCGCCACACATCATCGGGGAAGTCGGCCACGACATGAACAACCTTGTCGGCAAATGCCGCAAAGCGACGGCAGAGCGCATTGCCGAAATGAAGCGGCTTAGGGTTGCCGGTAAAGGTGAACGGGGCCTCGACCATCACAAACCAGTCAACTGCATCGTAATGCTCCAGAAACCGCACATTCATCAAATCTTCTTCGTTCATGTAAATAAGGACACTGACTAACTGAAGGCGGCGGTGGTAGAGCAGGAATTAGCAGCAGCCCAATTTTTGGCACAGGAATGACTCTATGGAGGCACAATTGGGCCCTGCTGACCTTGTGCTGCCGTTGCCATACAGCGGATGGTGAGCCACCCAGCACATTCCCACAACTCTTGGTCAGCAGCGTGGTATCGTTGGGGCCATCGCCACGGTACGACAAAAACAGGTAGTCTGCCACCTTGATGCCGTGGCTTGCCCCGCCCGACTCCTCCGCCGCCGTCAAAGCGCTGACCTGGCTGACGGTCACTCTGAGTTTCCTGAGCCCCACCACGTGACTGCTGGTAAGCGCTGCTCCTGCAATCAGCAGCAGCATAGCGACAACCACAGCAGCAAGGAGCGCGTTGTGGGGCCGCGATGCTTTTAACTCCAGCGCCATAGAGGTCGTCCGACTGCTGTACAAATTGTATAGTGGATATGGGCCATATTACATCAAGTGTGTACTAGTACACACAAATCACTGTCATGGTCGGGCGCAGGGAAAAGGGCCATGTCATCAGTTCGTCATCAGGGCGTGCCGTGATTTCGTGCCGAGTTTTTGCCGGCCCTGGCGCCCGAGGGCGCGTGTACACCCAGAGCTGAACCAGTGAAATTTGGGGTAGCAGGTTAGGGCCCGCTGCAGGCTGGAAACCTTCTAGTAGCATAAGATAGAGCTGAAACTGCTCATACTTCGATCGGAAATGAACATGCCGAAAATGAACCAGCCCTCAACGGGGCCCGTTCGCGGGTAGGGGGTAGCAGGTTCGCTTTGCACAGGCCCTACCACGCCGATCCCCCGCCAGGTTCATGTCTTAAATGTCATCAGAAAGAGAATTTACGGGCTGCGGGGACGATGCGAGGTGGTCGGGGGGGCCCGTTCAGCCCAACAAACTGAACCATGGGGGGGGGGGGGGGGGGGGGGCAGTTGAACCAGTGGCTGAACCGGCCGGCTGAACCGGTCTCCCCCGACCACCTCATTTCTCCCCTCCGCCACCAGTTACAGTCTATACACGCCTAATACACCCTTTTTCACGCGAGAGACGCACCCCTTCGGTAGACCGGTTCAGCCGGCTTGAACGAGTGGGTGTACACGCGCCCCGAATCAGCCGGCCCAGGCCCCACACCCTCCTTTGATCAGCTAAACAGCGGTTTGAGCCCCAGGACTTCAATTCCAGCCGGAAAGTGGCATGATGAAGAAAAAAGCGGCCTTTCCGGGCCAGCGATTGTATCCCAACGCTGTATGAACGCGAAAAAGGCAATCAATCCCTGTTTTGCTGGTCAAGCAACAACGCAAACTTATTATCATTATTCAACTTATTATTATTAGTGTTGCAACCTAGGAATGGTATCGCGATGAAACAGCTGGACATGCCATCGTTGACTATTGCCATCTCATTATAATATCACTGCTCATCTTTATTGCATTTTGCTTCGAGCGCTCAGCATGTCCAGCACACCTAAAATCTGGCGGTGGGCCACTTTTGCTAGGAAAAGGTACAACATCGTGCCGCAGACCAAGAAAGGTGTACATTGATTTAGGTGCGAATTGGGCGATGATGCACGGAGCGGATCTGGCCCCCGGGAGTAGTTTGCTTTCCCCTACGGGGTGGTCATACCGCAGTGAAGCTTGGCCTTGCTGGCCATCATACTGGGCGAGTAGGAACTGCCGTAATTGGCCCTTGGGTAGCGCAGTGAATTGAGCAATGGTGGCAGCGAATTGATCAATAATGCATGTGCAGTATTGATTGGACTGAGTGCATGATGGGCCACTGCGTTTCAACGCTGGTGAAAACATACCGACAAGCACTGCTTATTGTGCATTGCAATTGGGCGATTGGGTGGTTGAAGTGTCGTCAGATCAGGGTAGCAATATTGGTATCTGATATTAATGGAAACCAGCAGCAGAGGAGCAAGTAGCGGCCCGTCCAGTGAGAACTTGAAATGGCATGTGCAGCAACTGACAGCAGATGGCAACGGCCGTGGGTAGATGTAAGCATTCACAAATGCACATGCAGCGTGGTTATGCACTGACGGATCCGTTTGATGAATGTGCATGTAAGTACATGCGTTTCTGCAGGTTACCCCATTGGTCGTCAGCGTTACGCTGCCGTTCAATGCAGAGGACGGCAAAATTGGCGTGCATGTCCTTGTGGCACGTATGTTTTATATGCGTAGTGTCAGGTACTCTGATGAAAACAGTGCTACAGCAGAGACATCACCAGAGCTCCAACTTGTTTGAAACATCGGCAGATAGTGACAGCGTGGTGCTCACAGCGCCTCTAGGCAAATCAGCATTCGCAGTAGAGATGGCATGCAGTGCACCCTGATGGTTATGAGAGGAATGAAATTGACCAAACCTTTCTGGCATTGCAGACTGCGCATGTTCAGGTGGCGCCACCCGAAGGTTGGTTGAGGTTTGGAGACGCCTCTGTGGGAGTGGCCATTCCAGGAACCGAGCAGTATGGAAGCAAATGTGAGATGAATGAAAAAAACAGGCATTTGACGCTCATTCACTCGAGAGGCTGGTGTACTTCTAGAGTACAGCTACCGAAAGCTAACCTCGATGTTAGTGGAATGTTTTCGGTGATTGGGGCCGTCGCATGCATCCCGATCGCACCTAGCCGCCCCACGCCGGCTTGTAAATTCAATCGCTGGACAGGGCACCATCGCGTTTACAAGGTGTGTGCGCATGAAAAGTTGCCCACCGGGATCGGCTGCCGCACTCCTGAGCGGCGGGCGCATAACGCACCGCACCAGGCCGCAATCTCAAAAGCGTATGCGCGCGCGGGGTCTCAGCTCCGACCTCCCCGCCCGCCTCGCAGGGGGCCGGGGCCGCCGCCACCGCCGAGGATCGGTAGTTCCGCGGGCGTGGGCCGCCGGGCAGGAGGGCCGCCGCGCCGGCGCTGCTGCCGCCGGTGTCACTTTGGCAGTACACGCGTACAACGGCCACTGAAAAATACATAACCGGGGGTCTAAACACTCTGAGATTGTATCAGGACATTCGAGGCAATCTTTCTGAGGAGTACTGGGAAGTGTATGCTTTTGAAGCAAGCGCCCTTATCCAGCCTTATGTTGATGATTTCATACGGTATCTCAACCACCAAGCACCAGAACCGGAAGCGCCGCTACCTCGATCGGGGTCAAGTGGCCACCTGGCACATTATGCGGATCATATTTATGCCCCTCTGAACCGCGTGATGTAATGCGCCAGTGTATGTGGAAGAAACTCGACGAACGACTACAGCAGCTTGAGCCACGAAAGAAACTGAATGAATCATCTGAGGTTCATGAACGGATGAAGGTAGCGATGTCATGCAACACCGACATCCGCCCCCGATACACGCTCATACCTGCCGCTGTCGGGACCAGCGAGGGATGGTTCTATCCTGTTGGGGACGGGCACCGGCAGTCTTTGATCCGGGGGGGGCTTACTGCCTGCTACACATGACGATGGATCAATAATTCAGTACAATCTTGGAGTCCGAATAATTGATTTCCCAAGGTGGTTCAATGCCAGCTTTACAGATCAAGACATTATTTTTATCGAAATGGACATTGAAGGAGCTGAATGGGGACTGATTTCCGCACTTCGCAATATTGGAGTTCTTGGCCGTATCAGGAAGCTGTTTTGGGAGTGTCATGGGCCATCTCGAGGTTTGATTGCAGGACATTGACAGGATGGCTGCAACAGGCAGGAGTCGAGATCCTGGTAGAAGAAACCGACTACCATGGATGGGACTCGTATTCAAAACCGTCCTGAGGTGCCACAGTGTGTTTTCCTTTTCATTTGTTGGTCAATTGTCAACCGTTTAAACAACGCAGCCTTTTCTGGGTCTTTGACAAAAGTAGTGGGAGAACGGGATGTCACCACTGGCTCCAAGTTGGACAATGAGGAAGAACAAAGGTGCAGGTCAGCCTGGATCGATCAGCTGCCGCCTCTTGGTCGCCTCTGCCCGCCTCCCGCCACCCTGGGTGTCACGCATGGCGGCCCATCGGACCCCTGTCGCACTGCATCGGCAGTTGGAGGCGGGAATCTATCACTTTCAATTTCCGCACACAACAGCCTTGTACATTCAACACGCTCTGTCACAGCTCGCTAGCCTGAAACAATTCACTCAAGCGGCAGGCAGATGCACCTGTCCCAGTGTTGGACCCCGACTGCACTTTGGCACCACCACTTTCCTCGTGCAGCTTTTTGTTGTCGGGTTGTCAAGCACAAGTTTGCTCTCACTAGTCCCGGTCGCCTGACCGCCGCCCGAAGTGGCTGCACCACTTTCCTCGTGCAGTACCCACAAAAATCGAAACCTTTCCTCGGCCAACTCTTGCACCCAATCGTTGTCAGGCCTGATAATGCTCAGCTGGCGTCGCAGGCTCACCAGCTCAGCCTCCAGCTTATGCAGAAAGCAGGCGTTCATCTGAAATAATGAGGTGCGCAGTGCATGTTGCAGAAGCGATGAGCCGATCGGCTCTCCTTGCTACCATTGCGCCTGCGCATGCATTGCTGCCTGCTGGCCCCGCTCACTGCCTGCGCAGGCATGTCTTAATTGCACTGCCAGAGGCCGCCCTGTGTTGGTGTCCAGCCACGCATCCATGGCACCATTTCATCATCGTACGCAGTACGGCTAATGTGCATCCAATTTGTGGCCAGCTTCCGCACATACTGCTGTGCAGGGGTGCGCTTCAAGTGCGCTGTAGAGGAGAAAGGTAGGTAGGCAGCATCTCAGCAGACTTTCTCTGCACTGGCATCTCGAATGTGTCACTGAAGTTGATCTCAAAGCCCGCCTCATGCGCCTGAGCCAGCACCGCCGCCAGCTCCTTCTCCAATTGCATCTTGCGCTGCTCAATGCGAAGCTTGCTCTGCAAAGGAGGATAAACTTGGTAAGGAGGCAGATGGTGAGAGCATTTGGCAATGTTGTGAGAGAGAACACAGGTGTCGTACAGAGCATATTGGACTGGACACTGGGTATTTTGTGGAGGATTGCGCAATTGACAGCAACTGACTGTGGTACTTAGAAACACAAATGCACTAATCAGATGCCCGTCTCCGAGGGTACTTGCCCCAATGAGATGCACACACGAAAAATACTGCAACCCGTTTACATTTACATAACGAGGTACACCGAATACTAAACTAAAACTAAATTATCTATTTTACTACTAATATTAGCTCCCAAAAACTGTTAAATCGAAAATGTGGGGCAAATGCTGCACACCATCATGAATTTTTATCTCCTTCTCCAGCCCTAATGCAGCATATTTAATGTTGCTTGCTAAAAAGATCCAGCATCTTATTTAAATTGAATAGCAAATCCATGCAAATGAATATGAACACTGTGAAAGGTCGAGCAAAATCACTTCACCAGACCCTGGTGGCCATCAAAGGCTGGGAAAGGACCATTTTACAATTTGACAGAGAGTTTTACCGGGGACACAACTACGGGAGTGGCCCCTGCGAGTGGGGCCAGGCGCAGGAGTGTTGCGCCCTCCCGCGCCACCATCAGCAGTGTACTCGAACCGGGTTGCTTAAGCAAGCCACCAGAGCAGCGCACTATGTTGCAGCATAAGGGCATTTCGCCTGGACCAGGCATGAGCAGGAAGCACCTGCAAGCCCAACATTTTGACACTGCATGATGGAGCGCTCCCCAGAAACCGAGTAATGTAGGCAAGGGGCTGAAGGCAGGGTGTGCAAGGCCAGTTGCCTGCACTACTGCTGAACTCACCCCCAGCAGTACCATGCTGGGCCGACTGCAATCTGCCATCTGCACCGCTGTCCCTGTCACTGCTGCTGCCAGCGCGCACTGCGCTTGCAAAGCTGCCCAGCACCCTCGGAGACTGGGGTGGACAGCTGTTGCCTGCAGCATTGGCGCTCGTGGGGCGGGGCAGGGCATGTAGGTCCTTTGGCTGCTGCCGCTGGGTCTGCTTTGTGAGCTGTGGAATGCTGACGCCGCTGGGGCGCAGCGATGACGTGGCCGGTTGGGCGGGCGATGTGCCAGACCGACAAGTCCAGGCAACCGTTTGCTGCAGGCGCATGCTGCTGCAATCGCTGTGGCATGCTGCCTTAGATGGCCCCAAGGCGGGCACACTGGCTTGCCCACGCTGCTGCTGCGGAAAAGGGCTGGCAGCTCTACCCATGGGAGCAGCTCCAATGGGCATGGCCACATGCTGCTGCCGCTCTGCAGAGCCGTCCGTGGGCAGGGGTGCCAGGCCGTTCAGAGGCCGGCTGGGACAGCGCTGATGCGAAGCACGGGGCCGCCTGGCTGGTGTGGTAAAGTTCGTTGTTGTAGATGGCCACAGCTGCGCCCAACAGTTGAGAGAAAGGAGGGGTGGTTATTGGGGGGCAAAAGGCGTGGCGGCAGCGAAGGTACAGGAAGCAGCCGCGGCTGTGCAGGCACGGACGGAGCACGACGCATGTCACCGCATCTGGCCAGCCACCGACCATGGCGCGAAGGAGCAATTCCTTGAGGTGCGGCAACCAGCCCCTGCCAAGTGCGAGGCGTCACCGGGCGCACGGCCAGCTCGGCGGCGCCGCCGCCGCCGTGCGAGTAGACCATCGGGGAGGCTGCGGCTATGGCCGGGTGGGGGGAACACACACACACAAGGCCGAAAGTACAAAAACGTCCTGCGGCTCGTCTCGGCTGGCTCTCGAAACTATGGCACTCGCGATCCTTGAACGTTCCATCCCTGTTCTCCCTCGACCCGCCGCGCTTGCTGTTGTCCAAGCAAAGTTTCCTAGGATCCACCCTGCGCGATCGGCTAGCTTAAAACACGCATGATGCAACGGCCAGCAGCAGGTGCGATCTGGTGCATTGCACACCTGCTGCCCGCAGGTGCTTGCTCGCGGAAAGAAACAGCACGCCACCTCGCTTGTGGGCACCTCTCTGACGACGACGACGACCGCCCTTGTTCGTCCCGTGCAGCCCCGTCGGCGCAGATAGTGTGCGCAGGATGCAGGACCGTTCTGTTGTACCCCGCCGGCGCGCAGAACGTCCGCTGCGCCCGATGTTCGACTGTCACCGCTGTCGCCCCCCCCACCCCTGCGGCAGACATGGCGCAGTTGTGCTGCAGCAATGCGCAGTGCCGAGTGGTGCTGATGTACCCGCGTGGGGCGGGTGCCGTGCAGTGCAGCGTGTGCGGCAATATCAGCGATGCCTCGCAGGCCAACCAACTGGGCCACGTCGTCTGCGGCGGCTGCCAGGTCACCCTGGCCTATGCCTATGGCGCACAGTCCGTCAAGTGCGCAGTCTGCAACTTTGTGACCCCGGTCTCTGCACACCTTGGCGGCACCTCCACAGCGGCGCAGCAGCAGCCACAGCAGCAATCAGCGCAGCAACAGGGACAGCAGCAGCAGCAGCAGCAGCACCAGGCAGCAACGGTAGTGGTAGAAAATCCTGCAACACAGGACGAACAGGGAAATGAGGTGTGTGCACGTCCAAGTGGTGGGCCCGCGAGGTGAAGGTATCGAGCCGTAAAACAGGCCCATCAGTTTGCCATTTCGTTCGTCCCTTGCGTGCAGGTGCAAAATGTAGCCATCGGGGTAAAAGGCGACTAAAAGCTACGTCTTCGCGAGACCCGTCAGATTGCCTGGCCCATCTATGAGAAGGCCGCCCTTTTGGCGGGATGCCTGTTGACGAGTTGTTGCCTCACACAAGGCTGACGAGTTATTGCCTCACACAAGCTGCGAATGCCCGCAGCAAGGACATGTGATTCTGGTGCAAAAGCAGCCAGTCACGTTTGGCAGAAGGCCTGCAGCGTCTCGTCAAGCGCTTGCTTCGGGAAATCGCCAGTGATGACACAGTTGCCGAGAGGACCCCTGTACATTGGAGAGGGCATGGTGTTATCACAGCAAACAAATGCAAATTGGATGCGTGGGACGCACTCACCTGAGCAGGATGAGACGGAGCTTGCCGTCCTGCACCTTCTTGTCAACCGCCATTGTGTCTTGAAACTGTCGGGCAGTCATCCCCTGCATGCATGCATCACCATGTACGTGGTATGTGCATCCAACTGCCAAACTGCAATCTCCTAAGCCCGTCGGCTGGGAACCACCTACCGGCGGCGGCGTCACGGGCAGCTTTGCCTTCTCATTGAGGGCGTGAATACGCCGCGCAAGCTCCGCATCAATCCAGCCCAGCCGAAGCGACATGTCTGCTGCCATCATCGTGCCGGCTGCCACCGCCTCGCCGTGCAGCCATGCGCCATACCCTGCAAAACAGCCGGACAGGAGTAAGATAAATGATTGTGCAAGAGTTGTATTAAGAGAGTTTTGTTCTGGAGGGATTGGCAACTTAAAGGCCCCTGAAACCAAAAAGTCACTTGTTGGAGTGGGGGCCAACCTGTACACGTCTCGATGGCATGGCCAAAGGTGTGTCCCAGGTTGAGGGTCGCACGCAAGCCTCCCTCCTTCTCGTCAGCTGCCACCACTTCAGCCTTGTTGATGCACGATCGCTCAATGGCATATGTGAACGCCTGCACGAGGTGGGGGTCTTGTGGTGGTGGTGTGGTGGCTGGGTGGTGATTGGGCGGCCGCCTGTGGCGGGCCTGGGGTGGTCAGGCTTGGTGGACGCCCACACACAC
>NW_005435059.1:384479-431619 GCF_000147415.1 Chlorella variabilis
GGGGGTCGCGGCAGCGGCAGGGTGGGGTTCTGGGGTGGGGGTGGGTGCCTAGGGGCCTGCGATGGCGCAGAGCCGCCCCCGGCCTGGCGGCGGCACACAGCCACACGCCGTCGCCCTGCCACGCCCACGCCCCGCCCCAACGAAGCTGCCTGTACCTCTGGGTTGCGCTGAAGAAGCCGCTCCATGTTAAGCTCCAGCCACTCGAACAGAGCCGCGTCCCGAATCAAGCCATACTTGATGATTTCTGCAGAGAATACAAATGGCAGAGAAGAAGAATTCGCCACTGCAAATGTCAATATACGTTCGATAGAATTCGATAGAAGAAGGCCCAGCCAGCCGCCCAGCAGGCCACCTGAGATGCCAGAGGCCAGCTCCCTGTCAGGCAGCGTGTTGAGCGTGTCGGTATCAATCAGCACGCAGCGAGGCTGGTAGAATGCGCCAATCATGTTCTTGCCCAACGGGTGGTTCACGCCCGTCTTGCCACCGACCGACGAGTCCACCTGGGTGGGTGGAGCGCACACAGGCACACGCCATCTCGTCACACACTGGACTCATGGGTGCTCGTGGCCAGCCCTCAAGCATACGCTGTCGCGGTGCCCAGCGGGAGATTCGTGCGAGTACTGCTGCTGGATAGCCAAGCAAGTACCTGCGACATGACCGTGGTTGGCACCTGGATGAAATGCACACCGCGCTGGTAGGCTGCAGCCGCAAACCCTGTCATGTCGCCGACCACGCCTCCACCCAGCGCAATGAAGGTGGTGTTGCGGTCCAGCCTAGAGGCGGGGCGCAATCAACAACACCATGTTTGTGACAACAGCCAGACAGTCCATTCTCGGTGTTTATCGTTGCACCTCCTCGATGCCGCTGCCCACCTGCACTCGAGCGCCTTGTCCCAAACTTTCTGCAGCACCTCCAGGGTCTTGTGCTGCTCGCCATCCGGCAGGATGACGACCTCGGCCTTGATGTCGCCGCTGGCTGTGATGGAGTGCAGGCACCTGCATGGATGTGTGTAACTCGTGTGGTACGCATCCCGGAGAAGACATCACCAAGCGCACTCACACCTACTGCACATGCCCACCTGTCTAGGTAGAGCGGTGCAATGGTCTCATTGGTGATGATGAGTGCGGTCTTGCCAGGAATGTGCTTTCGCAGCAGCTCCCCCTGATCCAACAGCCCGCGTGCAATGTAGATGGGGTAGGTGCGATCATCCAGGTCCACCTCAACCACCTTCATGGCCGCCTGCTCAGCTGCCGCTCCAACTGCAGAAGCCTGCAAGCGCTAAGCACAGCATGCAGAGGTGACTGGGTGGAGGCAGTTGCCCGGATTTGGTTGAGTTTGACGGATCAGAGCCCCCAATTCATTCACCTGAAGCGTCCTCCTGCGGCCGGTGGTGGCGGCAGCGGCCGACGGCGGGGACTTGCCTCGCTGCGCCAAGCCCCTTCGCTGCGTGTAAATGGGATGCGCAGCAACCACGCCACTGCTGCTGCTGCGCGCTGTGTGTAAGCATGGAGCAGCCAGTTGCATGACGACTCCTTCGGCAGCAGCGGAGTGTATGCGCTAGCACAAGAAGAAGAAGAAGAGCACGAGAGGAAGACGCTGGAGGCGTGGGTGACAGAGCTGGAGGTGTGGTGGTGGAAGGCCAGCGCGCCCGTCGCGGCTCAGCGCCACCGCAGCCCATGAAAAGTTACAAGTGGACTTTCTTCTTCTATCTAGCTTGCAGTTGCATCCCTGCCCCGTGCTAGGGCATCGAGCGCAGCTACCACTCTGAAAAATCGTCTTCTTTCAGCTTGGCCCCAAGCTTGCTGACCCCCAGCTTCATGCCGCCACCCCCGCCGGCAGTGCTGGCAGGCTTCCGCAACGCATTGCCTGAGACACCAGCGCCGGAGGGTTTCCGTAGAGTGCTACTGCCATCAATGCCGCTGCCTAGCGTGTGTGCACCTGCCGGCCGCCGCGGTGCGGTTGCTGCTCTTGCTGCTGGCCTGCCGCTCTGGCTAGCTGTGGCAGGCGCGGGACTCATATCCTCCCAGCCCTCATCATTCCCCCACCCCTCGCTACTCCTGCTTGCTGTTGATGTTGCTGCCGGTGGTACCCTCGAACCAGCTGTTGCCCTGCCCGTGCCCAACTTGGAAAGCCGTTGCCGCGCCTTGCGCTCTGTGGGAAACAAAAAGCGACAAACCCCGGGATCAGAGGAAAGTATTCTGCAAGGAGGCGTCTGCTCGAAACCGACTCACCCGCCTCCGCGTCACGCATCATGTCCTGAGCCAGGTCATCATCGTCCCAGCCACTGCTGGTGGCAGGTGGTGCAGCTGGCGTCCCCGTTATGTGGGAGGCCACTGTTGGCGGGGGTGCGTCCACCTGCTTGCTCGCAGACGCCGCTGCCAACGCCGGCTCCAAAACAATGCCTGCGGTTGCTACCGCCGGCTTGGCACCCGCAGCATCCGCTGAGCTGCGCCCAAGCCCCAGGTTACTTACAGCCCAGCCAAAGCTGTTGAGCAGGCTGCCCCCTTCTTTGCTTCCAGGCGCCGATGCCGTTATCAATTTGCCCCCGCTTGTCTCGCCCTCCTGCACCGCTGCCTTGCGCTCCAGCTCCCTGTGGTGCCCCGTCAGCGCCTTGGTGAAGTGTTCCAGGCAGGCCAGCGCCGAAGCACGCACCTCGTGCACGGGATCGATGCACAGTGGCCCCACGGCTGGCAGCACCCGCATAGCAGCATCCTCGGGGCTGTGGTACTGGGCTGTAGCAACGATGGCCTTCAGCCCAGCGACACGGGCAGGGGGGAAGCCATCCCGCAGCGCTCGCGTGAAGGCATTCAGCAGCACCTTTTTGCAGGTGGCCTCTGCATTAGCGGGGGCCCACAGGTCTTTGTTTACACACAGCAAATTGCCAGGCACGATGGGACTGCAACCAGACCAAAGACAGCCTCACACCTGAAAAGTGGGTAGCCAGGTTACCAAGCAGCACGGTGGTATTGGCACGGATGGAGGCCTCCTCATCAACCTGCACGTGGACATGGGGCCATTTGCAGCCATTGCACACCACAAGGAATGGCTTCGACTCAAACCACCAGCACAGACCTGGAGCTTGGCCAGGTGCTTCAGCAGCGACTGGCTCAGCGTCTTTTGGCTGAGCTTCGGACCCAGCACAGCCATGGATTTCAGGGTGAGTTCCCGCAGGTATGGGTTGCCATCGCTGAAACCGGACGCCACATGGTTGTAAATCTGCAGGTAAGGGTGATAACCAACAGGGGCGGCATAAGAGCGGGTTCTGCTTCACAAATAACCAGTTCAAGTAGCTGACTTTACTGAGTCAGCCCAGTACCTGCTCCTCCGCGATTTTGTCCTGAAGAGCAGGCCCATAGGTGGCAATGTTCTCCAGGAGGCCACGCCGGATGCCGCGGTCACTAGACGCAAACAGCTTGGTGAGGATGGGCACCACCTGCACTCCAGCCAACAATCGACAGCCCACATTCAATCCCTAAAGTGAGGTGAAGGCAAAGAAACATTATTCACGTCTGTAAGCAGACCTGTTTGGAGTAGTCTTCCTCTGGCAGCGTCTTGCCAATCTCCAGCAGCGTTGTAAGAGCAACCTGGGGCATGAATGACATACACACTGCACTACGCTAAGGTGTACGGATGAGTGCGTGTGTGAGGGCAACAACGTGGTAGGGCGCACCGGTGGGGCGCCGCCAAACTCGATGGCGCTGGCTAGCATCGGCAGCAGCTTGCGCTGCGCCACCAGCGGGGGAATTGAGGGGAGCAGGCTGGGCAGCCTCTTGAAGAACGTGTCCTGCAGCTCAAACCAGGAAGATGACAACAGCAGTGACCCTGGCAGCTTGGCTTGCAACCAGCCTGGAACCATTGCAGCAGCAGCACGCAGGAGCAGGCATTCAAGCGGCCCCACCTTCTCCATGGTGTCCTTGATGGCCAGGTTCTCCAGAAAGCTGGTGGCCTCTGCCAGCCTGTTGCGCAATACCCCCGCCTCCAGCAGCTGCTTGGGATTGAGCCGCCGCGCCGGCTGCGAGGCCAGCAGGCGCTGGTAGTACGGCATCAAGTCCTTGGGGATGCAATCTGCAGCGCCAGTGGCAGGCGATTCATCAAGTAGAGCTCCAATGCGCACACACACACACACACACAACCCCTTGCCTGCTCATGGGCGAAAGGCCCAGCTGGGCTCACCCACCGGTGTTGCGGAGGTCCTCGGTCCGCGCCAGTGGGCTGCCGCTGAAGACCTCCTGCATGAGGCAGCCCAGGCCCCAGGCATCCACTCCCCAGGCCGGGCCGTCTTTCACGGCCTGAGCGTATGAGAAGCACACACCAGTCAAACAACAGGGACGGTGAGTGGCGGCGATTGGCTGCCAGGCCGCGGCAGCATGGACTGTGCCGCTCGCCAGCCAGCCTCACCTGCCAGTCGCCCTTGGCCACCTCCCCTGGCTTGAACTGCTGCGGCACCAGCCAGGCAGCCGCAGTGAGCGGCAGGTCATATTGGCTGGCAAACTGGTGGTCGGACATGACGTCAAAGCCGTGCAGCTTCCAGTCCAGCGTCTGAGTCACCGCCACGGCCGCCATGCAGACGGCGCCATGGACCAGGGCACAGTCATTGGCCAGGAAGGAAAGAGCACCGACTGTGGCGCCAAGGCCCATGCTGAGATACTGTTGGCGCGTCGTCAAATCCATGTCGCTGAGCACCAGGGACAAGGGTGTGACCGCCTCCGTCACGAGATAGACAACCGCCTCCCCACGCTCTTCCACCTCCACCAGCTCCTTGAACACCAGCACGGCGGGATGGCGCAGCGTGCGCAGGCGCTTGGCAGCGTTGCGCCCCGCCTCCAGGCGCTGATCGCCCTTGCTGGGGCCGGCGAGGCGGAAGACGGACACGGGAGAGCCATCAGCCTTGGTCGTGCCCCTAAAGTGCTGCCAGTTGCAAAATGATGACGAGCTGGGAAACTCTTCGCCCAGATCGAAAGGCAAGCCGCTGCCGCCTCCCACGAGGGCGGTCAGCTTCGAAAACATGCCGCGGATGGGGCGGTGGCGGCGCCGCCGGCTGCAGCAGGGCGCAGGACGCGACGTCTGGGTTTCGAAGGCAGCATCTGAGGGACTGGCTTTTGGTGTCCAGGAGGGAGGTATGAAGGGCAAGGACAAAAATCAAATAGCAAAATCGCAGCCATGCAGCGGCCCGTCGCACCTCCGCGTCCAAGCCTTCAGTTGCACCAGGATAAGAACGATAGGCGACAGGAGAGCTTGCAGAAGTGTGTTCCGCAGTACATGTACTGCTTGAGCTGTAAACTCTCCCCCTCGTGCCGTATTCTAGATTTCGTGTCTCTCTTGGGATGGAGGGCGAAGTGAGTAAGTGAGCAAGTGATGCGCAAAGTCAAACGCCATCCACTGTCCTCCAGGGAGGAATAGCGGGCGCACGGTAGCCGCTGGAGGCAAGCAGCCCATTCGAGGCGATCAGCCAACTCTCCCGCCAAGCTTAGTGACGCGTCCTCCGGCCTCCCTCCGCCTCCCGCCCGCCGCCGGCGTTGCCGGACCTAAGTGCTCTGCTTTCAAACATCGCAGGATTTTTTTCAAGATGCCCGCGCCGGGCGTGGTGGCGGTGCTGGAGAGTGAGTTTCGTCAGCTGGCCTCAGAGGCGCGCAGCAAGGAGGGCCTGGCCGGCTTCTTCATGAGTTCTGCTGACCAGCAGGCTGTCAAGGATGCGGCAGAGCGGGTGATCCTCAAGATGCGCAACTATGCCGACGTCCCGGATGCGTTGGACCACATCAAGGCACACTACCAGGTGCCGGCCGGTCTACTGCGCCATTTGTTGCCTGCTCTGGTGTGCCTCCCCCACAACATCCACCCCCCAACCCCACCCCTGGCGAGATCAGGAGGTGCTCAGGCCGCTGCAGCTGAGCCTGGAGACCAAGAGCGACCGGCTGAAGAGCCGCGCGCTGGCGCTGACACAGAACCTCATCGCCAACCATGTACTGCCAGCCGAGGCGGGCGATGCAGTCATTGCCATGCTGGCGCGTGTGGACAAGAACACGGACGAGAACGTGCAGCTGAAGACGCTGCAGACGGCGCTGACGATGCTGCAGTCACCACTGCGCCCACGCACCGAGGAGCAGATTGGCGCGGTGCTGGGCACATGCCTGCGGCTGACCAGCAAGAAGGGGCACAAGGATGCGGTGCTGACCACCGCGGCGGCCACTGTGCGCCAGGCAGTGGCGCTAGTGCTCAGCTACGTGGACGTAGATGTGGAGCTGCAGGGCCAGCAGCTGCGGGCTGTCGACGCTGGCAACGAGAGCGGAGGTGGAGCCGGGGGTGGGACAGCGCAGCCAACACCCATTGGCGACGCCGCATCTGCAGCCCAGAAGCTCATCGAAGACCTGTGCAACATGGCATCGGGTGAGCTAGAGGTTTTCGGCTCATATTTCACGCTACCAGGCATCACCAATGGTGCCATTGCTGCAACCTACACTGTGCATGCTTTCCAAAGCCATGCTTTCCACTCTTCCGAACGCTAGCCATGCCCCCCTCCAACCCTTGGCTCCACCTCCTGCGCTTGCATGCAGGTGTGCCGCCTGTGTGGCTCAAGTCACCCTCCCTGCCACGCAGCTTTGTGCTGGAGCTGCTCGATTTTGTGTTGACCAACTCGCCGGCCGTGTTCCGCGAACTGGCACCCTTCCAGAGCGCTCTGGCTGCACGCATGCCTCAGCTCATCCAGGCGCAGCTGCAGGACCACCTGGATGCTGGCGCCGCGAGCGCCTCTTTTGCCATCAACAATTTCACCACCTTCAAAGCGCTGCTGCGCCTCATGCGCACGCTGCTACGGAGCTTCTACACACTGCTGGACACTCGCAGCGGCGCGCTGGTCCAGGCGCTGCTGGCAGGTGTGTCCCTGGGGATGAGCGTGCGTGTGCTTCCCCCCCCCGCTTTCTCTGTTGCGTATGCGCTGTCTGGGACTTGGCCCTACCCGTCAACACCCCTACCCGTCAACACCCCCTGCACACTTTGCCCTAGCCGTCAACACCCCCTGCAGGATTGGCTGCACGCTACCCCCTGTACCAACGCATCGCGGTCATGCAACTCATCCGCCAGCTACTTGCCGACCCGCTGCTCACCTACCACCTCTTTGCAATGTTTGACTTGTCTGAAGATCGCAGGCTGGATGCTGTTCAGGTAAATGCTGTAGTGTGATACATAGCCGTCAACAGTGCACTGGGTCATGGCTGGGTCTGCGCATCCTTCGGCCCATTATCCAATGATGTGCATCATTGCCGCAGGCGCTATGCCAGGCTGCTGGCGAGGTTGTGGATGCCATGCTGAAAGCCTCCAACAAGGACCCAGAGGATGATCCACCGCTGGATGTCGTGGCGGCACTGTACAGCGACAGGACAGCAGGTGCTTGCAGCCAGCCTGTTTGGTATGTAAGTGTGGGGTCAGTCAGTCTGCTGCTAATCCCCACCCCTGGTACACCCGTGGTGCACGCAGGCAAGGACTGGGGCATGGACGCAGAGTTTGAGATGGCATCGCAGCAAGTGCAGCACGGCTATCTCACTATGCTGGCAGTTGACTCCTTGCTGGCCTTCATGAACAGCATGGAGAAGTTGGCCGACGTGGCAGTCGATCAAGGTGGCATGGTGCCAGTAGCGATGAGCGTGGGGGGGGCTGGTTCAGGTGCGTTGGCTTTTGGCCATGCTGGACTAGATTAAATCTGCAAGTCTCTGCCCAACTGCTCATAACAGCATTTGGCCACTCTCATTCATTGCAGTCGGCCATGTCGATGTCGATGTCTGTAAAGCGATGGTGCAGAGGACGTGGCGTGGCATGCTCGCAGCAGTCAGCCAGCTGCTGCTGCGATCGTCGCGGGAGGAGATAGTTCTGCAGCTGCTCAAGGTGATGTTTCAGGGAAAATGCATTCTGTAGAGATGTGATGAAGTTCTCACACATCCTGATTCTGCCGGTACCGCCTCGCAGGGCTACCAAACATTCACTCAGGCTTGCGGCAATTTACCCCTACTGGAACCACGAGATGCATTCCTGTCCAATTTGTGCGATTTTGCGCTGGCATACACTGGAGAGCCTGCCGCCGGGGAGATGGACGCAAGCCCTCGTGGAATGTTTGCTGTGCCCCCAACTGGTGAAAAGCTGGCAAGCCCACGGGGCAGCCTGGCTGCTGCTGGCGAGGCAGCGGAAGCTGGGCTGGTGCTGGCGCCCAAAAATGTGCAATCTATGCGCACCTTGTTCAACATTGCACACCGCCTGAGCAATGTGCTAGGCCCGGCCTGGGAACTGGTGCTGGAGACCATGAACACGCTGGACAAAATTCTCAACTCGCCGCGCACCACCACAAAGGTGAGTGGGGCGATCTGGCCATCGGAGCTGGAGCAGTGATGGCTTGGGTTGCTGCCTGCGTCTGCTGCCTCTCAGCGCCAAGATTAAAGGCAAGCACTCTTGGATCAGCTGCTGCTGCTGCTGCTGCTGCTGCTGCTGCTGCTGCTGCTGCTGCAGGAGTTGTCGGCACAAAGCGGCGAGCCGGCAATGTCCAGTGACCTGGCTATCCTGGCTGCTGCCGCCTCCCAGCTGTTTGAGTGCACGCGCGACATGAGCCGCGAGGCAGTTGTCAGCCTGCTGTCAGGGCTGCGGGATGTCAGCATGCGGAACATTCCCGGCTCCGGCACAGCAATGGGGCAGGCGCCGAAGCTCTTTGCACTTAATCGCATGGTCGAAGTGCTGCTGTTCAACATTGGTCGCATCTACGACCTGTGGGCCATCTTCCTTAGGTGTGCTGGCTGTGGCATTCGCGGCATCCTCGCTTTGCTGCAGCCTGCTGCCCACCACTGTCACCATACATGATAAACCAACTGCTACCTGTGTTTACTCTGGCATGCTGCAGCCATGTGCTGGAGGTAATGAATGACCCCAGGCCGCCGGTTCGAAATGCTGCTATCGAGTCTCTGGGGCGCGCCATCGTTGGTGCCCTGGGCAGTCTGCCCGCCCCTGCCACTTCCACTTCCACCCTTCTTGCTAATGCGGAAGGAGAACAGGAGCAGGGTAGTGTCAGCGACAGCACGGGTGGTGTGGAGCACATGCTGCTAGTGGCGCTTGAGGCGCTGTACAATGCAGAAACAGAGCGCGATGTGCGCTCTGGCGTATTGCGTGTGCTGATCAATGTGCTGCAGGTAAGAGGGCGGGGGCGGCCTGCTACATGCTGCATGTTGCTTTGTGATGAATATGTAATGGCTGTTGTGGCTCGAATTTTCCTGCCTGTGTTGGATCCAGCCTCGCAGTGTATTCCTGTCTGCAGCGCCATGGTGAGCGGCTCTCAGATGGCTGGACGCCTGTGTTCCGGCTGCTGGCGGCAGTGCCTGCGACAGGCGAGCCTGACGCAATTGACCTGGCATTCCAGGGTGTGCAGCTTGCCTGCAGTGACTACATGGCAGCCATGCCCTTTGCACGTTTGAAGCGCTGCCTGGAGGTGGCGGTGCTGTACAGTAGCCAGCAAGCCGGCGTTAATGTCAGCCTCACCACCATCAGCTTGCTCTGGAATGCGGCTGACCTGTTTGGCAAACCTGCCGGGCTGCCAGCACGTCGGGGCTCCTCCCAGCTGGGCGTGGCATCAGCAACAGGGCTCACAGACGATGCCTCAGACAGTGAGGTTGAGGCAGCAATAGGGCTGGCGCTGTCAGCAGAAGATGGCATAAACGAAGGCAGTGAGAGTGAAGGAGCAGCAAGCCCTAGTAGCAAGCGCCACCAGCTGGCTGCCAGCCTGTCATCAGCTCAAACAGATGAGCTTCTACAGATGATATTCCTGGCTCTGCAGGTGCCAAGGGCCTGGCCTTATTGCTGTGCGACGGCTGTGCGATGCGTCAACTCCCTTCCCTTCTCCTGCGACGCAGGGCGTCAGCCAGGATGTGCGCCCCGAGGTGCGCAACAGTGGCGTGCGTACGCTCTTTGCTGTGGTCGTTAATCAGGGGCCTCGCCTGTCACGTGCCCTTTGGGAGCAATGTCTGTGGGAGATGCTCTTCCCTTTGTTGCGACACGCCTATCTGATGTCTGCCACTGCCAGCAAAGACGAGGTGCGTTTTGGGGGAATGACAGGAGCATGCTGTCCCCATCCCATTGAGAATGCATGCATGTCTAGCTGCTGCTCCCAGCGTTATCGAGTTTTGCAGCTTTGCTTCCTGTGATGCTGCCAGGCCGCATCTATGCTGCTGGGGCAGTCCCGCGGCAAGGAGGTTAGGGTGATGGTGCACCACTCCCGCAACTCAGAGCAAAAGCAGTGGGATGAAACCGTGGTGATTGCCCTCAGTGGCATGGCGCGCCTGCTGCGCGCCCACCTTCCCGCTATTGTCGGCATGGACCACCGCGTGGCAGGCAAGTATCTGCGTTGTCTCAGTGGGCGTGGTTGTAGCTACTCTGTGCCAGTGCAGGCATATGCGGATATTCTGTTGCCCCGATGCTGCAGCCGGTTGGGAGGAGATGATGGTTGTCGTGGAGTCCAGCATGGCGGGTGGGCGCAAGGAAGTGGCGCTGGCTGCGATCGGCCTGCTATCGGCGGTGCTTCAGGCACACGGAAGCATCACCGACATCGTTGCGCCCGCCATGTGGAAGCGTGCAGTGCGGGCTCTGGGTGTTGGCATGGAGGCTGCCACGAGCCCTACCTGCATGGTGCCGCTGCCGGTGAGTGCTTGCATCCGGTGTGGCTGGAAAGATTCTAAGCATGTTGATGGGCGTATCGCACCGAATCCTCATTATGTTTGCAGGCACGCATCGAGCTGTTGGCGCTCGTTGGCCAGCTGTATGGCTCCCTGCAGTTCAGGTTTGACGAGGAGGATACCGCCCGGGTGTTTGTGTGGGTTGAGAAGGCGTGCCGCAACCCTTGGTCAGGTTAGCTGCTGGACAAAGCACACACCATTATAATTCGTGCCAGCCGATCAGAACACTTCAAGACAGCCGTGTCTCTCGCTGGCTGTGCTTCTGCAGATGATGACGCTGCTAACAGCGCTCAGGTGGTGATGGGCATGCCACCGGTGCAGAAGGCGGCACTGGCCATGCTTCCAAAGCTGGCGCCAACTCACGTGCCACGCCTTTATCCTGAGTTCATACACAGCATTGTGCGCCTCCTGCGGCCCGACCATGTCATAGAACAGTGGAAGGAACAGCAACATGGGGCAGATGATCAGGCAGCTGAGACTCAGCAGCAGGTGACCACTTCAGCAGAACCCATCAATGGGCAGGTAGCTGGCCTAGCCCTGAATGCTGCCAGCCTTGCCAATGGCAGCATCAGTCCGGCCAACAGTGGCACGATCAAGCAGCCGCCAGGCCAAGTGGCGCAGGCCAAGTTCGCACTCACGTCTGCATTTTTGGAGAAGGTGGGTCACTGCATGCCGTGGCAGAAGGACGTGGGAGCCCCTGTATCTGCCTTGAGCTTGGCAGGTTGTGACTGCTGCATTGCACAAATCTTCGTCTGCTGTGCAGGTCATTGAGCAGCTGCTCGCCGTGTACATGAATGCTCCCCTGGATGTGCGGGCGGCTACCTTCGCCTCGGTCATCACTGGACTGGGACGCTGCATGGAGGTGGGTGGGCAACCGGATTGGCGAGCCCTCTGGTT
The DNA here is from genome assembly GCF_000147415.1 of Chlorella variabilis. Taxonomy (NCBI): domain Eukaryota; kingdom Viridiplantae; phylum Chlorophyta; class Trebouxiophyceae; order Chlorellales; family Chlorellaceae; genus Chlorella; species Chlorella variabilis. Next base: position 396,074 of record NW_005435059.1, read on the forward strand.
GGAATCTCTCTATCACTTTGTGGTGCTCTCGTTTCAGCCAGGTTAGCAAATTTGCAGAGAAGGCTTCCCTGCGCTGTTCCTGGGCACAGGTCCGCTACATTGTGTATCAAGAGAGGCTGTGGCGCATCGGCGCCCAGGCGTTCAATGCAGCTGTCCCGGCAGGGCTGCCTGCAGTGGCATCAGCGGCCCAAGCGGGCAAAGATACGGCGGCTTGCTGGGAGGCACTGGCTGATGCACTGGAGACGTTCCTTTTAGGCGCCGACACTCTGGTGGCTGTGGCATCAGCACAGCCTGGTGGCAGGGAACTGCCACTGCACCGGGCTGCAGCGCGATATGATGGTAGCCTGTTGCTTGCTCCTGATACCAGGGGCAGCCGTTCGGGGAGCCAATGGGAAGAGGCCACCGACACCAGCGCTCACCAGCCAGAGCACGACTCTGGCATCAGCACTGCTGCTGTTGCTCCGCTTGGGCTGCCGGCGCTGGCGGGTGCCGCAGCACCTGCACCGTTCAGTCCTCAGCAGGCCCGAGCGGATGCCGAGCTGGAGGTTGCAGTACTGGACTGCCTGGCGGATGCGGTGCTCACTCAGTGTGCTGCCACCTCAGTTGTGATGAAGCAACGCCTCATCAACATTGTGGATAGGGGTGCCTCGCGGCCCAAGCAGCTCAGCGTGCCTCAGGTGCAGCAATTTATTGTAGTTGGTGTCAATTGAGTTGTACATGTTAGATGAGCAGCAGGGCTGAACTGTTTCTCTTCTGTTCTGCATGCAGCTTGCGAAGCTCTGCAGTGCATGATTTTTTGCGTCAATGCTGCCTCTGCCTGCAGGCCGCCACCAGCAGCAACTTTGCTCACGTCTGCATACGCAAGATGTACGTGTTGTGCTCCCGTGACAGCGGCGGCAGCGACCCCGACGGCTGCCTGCTCGAGGTGTCCCGCCTGGCACTGCCCGTATTCCTGGCACGTTGTGATGCGGTGCTGCGTGCATACGCCGAGGACCAGGCGCGCCCCGCCACCACTTCTCAGAGCACCAAGTAAGCTATGCTCTACTCTTCGGACCTGGACCCCCCCCGCCGCCCGCTTTGCTGAGGCCCTTTCCGCCCGCCGGACCTTTCTGCCTGTAGCGCACCCAGGGGCCGATCCCAGCTGGATGAAGTGTTGTGCATCCTGGAGGCGCTGGCCAGCATGACCCTGTCTCCGGCAGTGGCAGATGCGGCAATGCCGCCCTCGGAGTTCCTCGCCCAGGTGCCCGGGTCAGTGGGGGGTGGGAGAGGTTGTGAGTTTTACCACGGCGCTGTGAAGCACGTGTGTGGGTGCCCTGCACCCGCCTGCAGATGGTAGCCAACTTGCGCTCGCGCCCCGAGGTGCGCGCCCGCGGGCGGGAGCGCACACACCTGCTGCTGCTCTACGGCGTTCTGTGCGACTGCATCATGTGCAAGGAGCCGCGCGTGAGGGAGTTTGTGCGCGACATTCTGCTGCTGGCGGGCGCTGAAATTGGGATGCACGCAACGTGGGCGGCGCCGGCTGCCAGCATTCTTGGCAAGTAAAATTGATTGGGGATGCGTGTTTTCGTCCGCACCCCCGCGTTTCCCACCAGTACATTGGCAATGTAATGCCGTCGTTCACTCCCCTCTTCGTGCATTCAATCGCAATAAACCAAGCATGGCGACCGCGAGCTTGCAGCGTCCGCCTCCCAGTGCAGCCTTCCGCCGGCATGGAAGCGGCTGCAGGCGGCTCAGCAGACGTGCTGTGGCTGCTGCTGGAGAGGTGCTGCTGGAGGTCAAGGACCTGGAGGCGAAAGTTGCAGCCACGGGCCAGCAGATATTGAAGGGGGTGTCGCTGGTGGTGAAGCAGGGCGAGGTGCACGCAGTCATGGGAAAAAACGGGTCGGGCAAGAGCACGCTGTCAAAGGTGCGCTGCAGGGACGTGCGGAAGCGGCGGCGCCGCCGCCGCCCTGGCACCGCACGCCGCCTGACGGACGGCGGTGGCGCTTTGCCGCAGGTCCTGGTGGGCCACCCTGACTATGAGGTGACCGGCGGCAGTGCGGCGTACAAGGGCCAGGACCTATTTGAGCTGGAACCGGAGCGGCGGTCGCACATGGGCCTCTTCCTCAGGCGCGTGTGGCTCCCACCTGCGTCATCCTGCCCACCCAGAGCCTGACCCGACCTGGGTGACCCCGATTACCTTGCCTGCAGCTTCCAGAGCCCCGTGGAGATCCCGGGCGTGAGCAACATCGACTTTCTGCGGATAGCCACCAATGCTCGGCGCAGCGCGAATGGGGAGCCTGAGCTGGACCCGCTCGAGTTCTATGCCCATGTCATGCCCAAGGTGGAGCGCGCTGTGTGGGCAGGCTATTTAGTGCCGGAGCCGGGTGCCGTAGTCACTTATCAAAGCAGAGAATGCCTGGTTAGCGCAAGCCTGCCATGCCATGGACTCCTGCGCAGCCCCCAATGTGCTTGTGTTTGTTGGCGTCGCAGCTGGAGTCGCTCAACATGGACCCCGCCTTCCTCAACCGCAACGTCAACGAGGGCTTCTCAGGTGCTGTCTACTGCTTCGGGCTCCTGCAAAGCCCAGTCTTCACCTCTCGTGTCCCGACGCGTTCAGTCTCGACCAAAGTTGGGAGGCGAAGGGTTTCTTGGCACGACAATTCTGCCCCCCTCCCCCAATCCCCAGCGCAGGTGGCGAGAAGAAGCGAAATGAGATTCTGCAGTTGGCCTGCCTTGAGGCAGACATGGCGATCCTGGATGAGATCGATTCTGGTGAGGGCAGGCTCATCGTGTGTGGAGCGGCTGCCACTGTTTTGCTGCCCGAGTTCCGCTCCTCCATCACCCGTCGGCTGTGCGCCATGCACTTGACCTGCAATGCGAGTGCCATGCACACAGCAGCAGGGCCTGTACAACAGCAACACCTGGCTTGTCGTGCAGGCCTGGACATTGACGCGCTGCGGGATGTCTCCAAGGCGGTAAATGGGCTGAAGGCGCAGCGACCAGACATGGGCATCCTGATGGTCACGCACTACAAGGTACGACGCCGGCAGCATCCCTGACAGCGCCTGCAGCCGTGTGCAGCTCTCACATATCAGTTTTGAACCGACTCCCAACAACCGATCATTGGCTGGTTGCAGCGGCTACTGGACTACATCCGGCCCGATCAAGTCCACATCATGCAGGATGGGCGCATTGTGACCACCGGCGACATGGGGCTGGTGGACAAGCTGGAGCTCGAAGGCTACTCTGTCTTGCGCTCGTAGTGTTCACTCTCGTGCTTGTCGTTTGAGCCGAGGACATATGTGTTTTTCTGCTGAAGAAGTATGAATGGAGAGAAAGACTAAGTAGCAGCAAGCAGCAGGAACCGTAAAGCTGGAAAGCAGTGCGGGACAGCAAAAAACAACTACTGGGGCAAAAGAGCAAAGACTCTATTGGTTTTTGTGAGAGACATCCGCACATCAGCACTGGCCGCCCTTGCCCTTTCGTTTCACCACCTGGAAACCGTCCGCGTCCACTATGGGGCCTTGCTGTTGTTGCTGCCGCTGCTGTGGTGCTGCTCCACTATCGTCCACATCCATGTCTTCGCTACCCTGCATGGTGCAGCGATGCATAATGCAACAGCAGCAATGCATGCTGGGCCAATGTTTCGCGGCAGCGGGTGCGTGTGTGTGTCATCAAGGTGCAATATCAACAGCCAAGACAAGCGCGAGCTCGACAGGCTTCCTATTCACCTCTGCATCCATGGAATTCCTGCTGCTGCCGTCCTGGCTGTCCCCGCCTTCGTCATCTGAGCTGCTGCTGTCTTCATCCGCCTCCGACAACCCGTTGGGTGCCCGCTGGCTGGCTGCAGCCACCTGGGAAGCCGCCGCGGCTGCCACCCTCATCTGTTGCACGTAGGAGAAGTCGCCCGCCGCCACTTGGTTGTGCATGTTGACCAGCAGGCGCGCCACCTGCGGAAGAGAGTATGCAACGTGGAACCGGTGGCAGCTGGGCAGCCATAGTGGAGGTATGACAGGCCACACCCCCATACCTGGTACGGGCTGTCGTCCTCCGCCTGGATGTTAAAATCCAGCTGCAGCGCTTCATCCAGCAGGTCTTGCAGATCGCACATCTCGTGGTCTGCAACGCAGCAGGGAGCTGTGGCCATGACGGCAGCAGGCGTTGCTCAGCTGGCGGCGCCTCTGCCCCCGCACCCTTGGTGCTGTAGAACCAGCCGATGACGTCCCCCAGCAGCTCCTGCGCCTTGTGCGAGCTGCGGGCACCGCCCCACTCGTTGGCAACGCCAAGCTGCAGCGCTGTCCAGCGCGTGAAAATCAGCGCCGCGCCCTCCTCGAAGACGGGCCGGCAGTGACTGGGCATTTCAACCCTTCGCTGTCCACCACCGACTAAATGCTGGTTGCGCAGCATCATGCCCGCGGCTGCCATCAGGCCTCCAATCGCAGCTCTTCAGCTCTTGGTGGCCGTGGTTGAGCGGCGGTGGCCTATACAAAAAGCGACAAATGCGCACCGTGCGACAGAATGCAGTCCAGCTGTGTTGCCTCCCCAAATCTCGTCGGCAGCGCTCTGGTTTCACACATGGAAACCAGTGTATTTCTGGCTCCACTCCAAGGCGAGGCCCGCCCCGCAAGCCACTGCGTCAGGGTCCAAGGGTCCCATGGCCAATGTTTGACCAGCACCTACTCATTGCTGCCTGTCCTGCCACTCTTCCCAGCGCACACAGGATCCCGCACAGCCCCAGCCACCGAGCCTCCCCAATGGCCTCCTCGCCCCGCGGCGGCGCCGCCGCCGAGCTGGCCGTGCGCCCGGTGACGCCTCGCACTTGGCAGGCGCTGGTTGCCGCACCTGAAGGACTTGCTCCTTCGCGCCGTGGTGGGTGGCTGCTTCATCCTTTCTGGCAAAGGCGGCGCTCTGCTTCTTGTACCTTCGCTGCCGCCACGCCGCTTTTGCCCCCCAATAACCACCCCTCCTTTCTCTCAACTGCTGGGCGCAGCTGTGGCCATCTACAACAACGACCTTTACCACACCATCCAGGCGGCCCCGGGCTCCGCGTCAGCGCTGTCCCAGCCGGCCTCTGCACGCCCTGGCACCCCTGCCCACGGCACTGCAGAGTGGCTGCAGCAGCAGCGTGTGGCCACGCCCATTGGAGCCGCCCCCATGGGAAGAGCTGCCAGCCCTTTTCCGCAGCAGCAGCGTGGGCAAGACAGTGTACCCGCCTTGGGGCCATCTAAGACAGCATGCCACAGCGATTGCAGCAGCATGCGCCTGCAGCAAACGGTTGCATGGACTTGCCGGTCTGGCACATCGCCCGACCGACCGGCCACGTCATCGCTGCGCCCCAGCGGCATCAGCATTCCACAGCTCACAAAGCAGACCCAGGGGCAGCAGCCAAAGGACCTACATGCCCTGCCCCGCCCCACGAGCGCCAATGCTGCAGGCAACAGCTGTGCACCCCAGTCTCCGAGGGTGCTGGGCAGCTTTGCAAGCGCAGTGCGCGCTGGCAGCAGCAGCGACAGGGACAGCAGTGCAGATGGCAGATTGCAGTCGGCCCAGCCTGGTACTGCTGGGGGTGAGTTTGGCAGTTGTGCAGGCAACCGGCCTTGCACACCCTGCTTTCAGCCCCTCGCCCAGACCACACGCCCAGCCACCGCCCTTGCGTGCCTGGCACCTCTGGCTGCCAGTGACTTCACTATCAACGCTGCTTACAGCCGAGCTGACTCGGAGCCTGCGGGGGTGGCGTCGGTGACAAGCCCAAGCGGTGGCATAGTGGAGCGGCCTACAGGAGCATACCCGCAGCCACCCTCAACGGCTCCTGCACGGGCAGGTCAGCAGTTTTCCGGTAGCCTGGCTCAGCCACAAACTGGCAGCCTGGCCAGCTTTGGCATTTCTGCTGCTGCATTCGTGGCTATGGCGCCAAAGGCTGGGGGAATGGCCAAGGTGGGAGCATCAGCAAGGATGGCATGTGAAGATGCCCAGCGGCAGGATGGAAAAGCTGAGCTGTTTGCACCCACATTGGCAACTTTGTTGGCCACAGCAAGTTTGAGCAGGAAAGCAGATCTCAGGTAGGTGGCTAGGTGCTACGGTCCATGGGTTGCTGGGGAGCGCTCCATCATGCTCGTCACCCTGTTGGGCTTGCAGGCGCTTCCTGTTCATGCCTGGCCCGGCTGATAAGCCTTTATGCTGCAAGATAGTGCGCTGCTCTGGTGGCCTGCTCAAGGGCAATCCGCAGTACACGCTGATGATGGAGCAGGAGGGCGGCAAGACTGGCGCGTTCCTGGCGGCAGCACGCAAGCGCAAGGGCGGCCCAGGCGGCGCATCATTTGTGCTTTCTGTGCGAGCGCTGCAGCAGAGCTTGGGATTAGCTCGATGCATTCCTGTGCCTCCTGTGCCATCCTGCGCACATGCTGCCAGGCGAAACGCTGATGCATCATGCCAGGCGTAAATGCTGACAGCCCAAGATGCTCATGCATCTTGGGCTGTCAGTTGTATGCGGGGCCAAGTTTTGTTGGGTTTACGCCCAAATTGGGGTGAGGCTTCGCTTGCATGCCGTGCAGGTGGACCAGCACGACATCTCGCGCCGAGACGCCAGCTACGTGGGCAAGCTGCGCTCCAACTTCCTGGGCACTGAGTTTGCGCTCTACGATGGCGGCAGCAAGAGCACCACTGGTTCGCCGTTTGTTACTGCTTGCCGGTGCTCTAAGTATTCCAGTGGATGTTCCACGAGTTAAGCTTAGCCCCTGCATCCACAGGTAGCATTGCACGGTGCGAGTTGGGCACTGCGCTGTACCAGACAAATGTGCTGGGAACCAAGGGCCCCCGCAAAATGACGGTGCTGATTCCCAAGCTGGACATGGATGGGCAACGGGCTCTGCCGCTGCGCCCCAAGGGCGAGCATGACACGCTGCTGGGCCAGTGAGTGATGTGGAAAGCTCGCTGATCGGCAGCTGGTCCTGCCCTAGTCTCTGCACCGTCCAGCAGTCGGGCATGTTGCTTGGCGTGCTTCAACTGTGGTTCGTGCCGTGTGCCCACAGCAAATCAGGTGCAAGGTGTACTTCTGCTTTTCCCCATGCGGCCACGCTGCTCGCAGGTACAAGCTGTACAACTTATCTGGCTGTGTGGTCCTGCGCAACAAGCCCCCCCGCTGGAATCAGTCCATGGGCGCCTACTGCCTCAACTTTGGCGGGCGCGTGACGCAGGCTTCGGTGAAGAACTTTCAGCTGGTGTCAGTGGACAACATGGTGGGCGGTGCTGCTTGCGATTGCTGATATCTTTGTGCTGCAAGTGGTGGCTAACCATCCCCCGCCATCCCCACCTGCAGGAGCGCACCATCTTGCAGTTTGGCAAGGTGGCTGATGATGTTTTCACCATGGATTACAGCTACCCAATGACGGCCCTTCAGGTGCGACTGGCCACACTCCTCATCAAGGGTAGCGTCCCCCAGGGGCCTTGGTCCACACCAGAACAGCCCGCCAACCCTGATCCTACATGATTCAAAACATCTTCCCTGCCTTCAGGCCTTTGGTATCTGCCTCTCCTCGTTCGCGAGCAAGCTGGCTTGTGAGTGAAGCTTTTGGTTCTTGACTAATGACCGCTCGGTGACATTGGGTACTACAGCAGCAGCAGCAGCTAGCCCCCTGCGTGCAAATGACCTGGGCTGAGAATATGCAATGAATGTGTGCGGCGTGTAAAGAATCGAGACAAATCACGGTTTGCATTGCTCGCCATGCGTTCCATCATGACGACTACAGGTACCAGCTCAGCCAGCTTGGGATCCTCACTACTGCTAGAACAGCAACAAAAGAAACACCAGTTGGCTGGCTGGCAAGCCTGCATCTCTGCGCCATCACTGCGCCTTGGCATCAGCTGCCGCTCTTTCAGCACTCCGCCTCGCCTCCAGCTCCTCTGGCGTAATGAGAGTGCCAAACAAACGATCCACAAAGGTGAAGTAGTGGCCATAGTTGTAGTTATATAGCACGTGGTGGATGGTGTGGTACCCGGCCCCCATGACTGGCGCAATCTGCAAGTGGTGGGTGGGCAGGGTATGAAGCTGATGTGTAACGCACAAATGTCCCTAATGGCACTCGAATTGGTCGGGTGTGCCACATTCGTCGCACCTTGGCATGCAGGTTGTCGTGGATGTTTGTGGTCCAGATGGATGTAAAGAAGAGCAGCATCTCATGAGTCAGGAAATGCATGGGCACATAGAAGAGTGTCCAGGCATAAGGCAGCGCCTGCAGCATGGTGGCCGCGGTTTGTTTGTTTGAAGTCTGGGGCATAACCGGTCTGATGCAGTGCAGCCATGCGGGTGGCATGCAGGCCGGTTCACCATCACCCCTGCCACCACCCACCCACCCCCTTGCAAACCTGCATGATGCCATCCAGCGGGTGGAAGGCCAGCCCTGCAAAGGGGCTCATCTGATCCCCCTTGTTGTACTTGTGGTGGATGACGTGAAGCCAGCTGAGAGGGGCGAATGGGGGCAGGACTCCATGTGGGATGCATCAGCAATTGATCGCATTGCAGCCGCTGCTGCGGCACTTTTAGGCTTTACTTGCCCTTTTCAAGATGCATGGCAACCACGCAACGCAAAAACGACGCCTGCGGCTTCTCACACCTGTAGCCGACGCCCATGTGCAGGATGCGGTGCTGCCAGTAGACAAAGAACTCAACAGACATCATGTAGAGCACAAAATACAGCAGGTAACGGGCCAGGCCGACATCGGCCACCCTGCACACAGCGCCAGAGTGCAGACGCAGAGCGGCAGCCACTGGGCACTATAGGCAGGTTGCCAACCGATTCAGCTCTATGCATATGCCCAGCCACCAAGCCACCCCCGCCATTTGCCGTACCTGGCATAGGCCAGTGTCCAGCCCTGCTCCACGCAGTACTCTGTGATGGTGGGCAGCATCGCATACAGCGGCATGCCCCGGAAGGACACCTGCAGGCCAGAACGCGACATGCGGAGCTGAGCGCCACCCTCAGAACGATAAGAGAGCAAAGAAGCAAGAGGGCCTGCCGACACACCTTTATCTGCTCCCAGATGTCCAGGCGGGTTGGGATCTCGCCGAGCTTGAATAGCTTGTCGCCTGCGAATCAGGTGGAGGGGGATGCAAAGTTGGACAGAAACAAGATGGACACCACCAGGCACCTTCATGACGGTGTTCTTCCCTGTGCGCCTGACGCACCAAAGGCAAAGTAGGCATAGTATGTCCAGGCGGCGCCCACGCCAAAATATAGTGCCATACACATCACCCAACAGCGGAACCACGTCTGCAAGAGGCTGGCGGCGTGTACAGTCAGGAAGACCGGCAAGTCCTGTGGACGGCCGCACAATGTGTGGCGGCGCCTCAACACTGAACTGCACGCCCTCCCCACCTGGACGACTCTGGGCATACATTCCCTGACCTCGCCAGGCAGCACCCAGAGGACCAGCTCGTTCTTCCATTGGTTCTCATCGCGCAGAGCGCCCAGTCTGTCCTTGGGCGCCCTTGTCAGTGCTCCATTAATCAGGCTAGCACCGCTGTTCCAGCCTGCCAGCGCCGCGTGGTTAGCCTCCTGCCCCGAGCCGCCAACCAGCAGCGACGCTAGCACGGCCAAGACGAGCCGCGAGGGCCGTGAGCGCCTCATGAGGACGAGCTGCACTTATAACAACGGGGAGCGCGTGAGCGGAGGCAATTCACCTCAGCAGTACCCTTACCGGTGAGTACAAGGTTCCGATGGCGCCAGTGCCTCCTTCTCATAGTAGTTGCTCAGAAACATCGCCATGCCATAAACAAGCAAAGTGTTGACATCACCTGACCGCACAACATGGTGGAGGACCTGCTAAGCAACGACGAGGACGAGGAGATGGCGCTGCCTGAGCGCAGGATCAGCCTGGGCGCGCAGGACGCCTTCTTGGCGGGTGCGCCCGACACCCCCGCCCGCACTCCCGCCGCCCGCACTCCCCACCGGATTTCTTAGCGGCTGTCAAGGTGCTTCGTCCTGCCCCGGCATGCAGATTTTACACCAAGCCTACAGGCTATATTACACAATAAAGATGATATATATGCACTGGACAGATGCTTGCGCTCGGCTGTTGCCTGCTACTCTCATATGATCGAGTGCGTCGGCATACGTCTATACCAGCCTATAGTATATATGGACATGGACATGGTGGACTAGAACCGCTGCACAGCCTACGCATGCTTGCCTCTGCCACTCTGCGAGCATGCCGCCTTCGGTTCATCTTCTCTGCTTGTGCTCCACAGGAACCGCGTGGATGAGACCGACGACACAGTGTTCCTCATGTACACCAGCTTCTTCCAGCCACTGATGCGTGAGGCGCTGGGCCCGGCCATGCACCAGATGCTGGACGAGGAGCGCCAAATGCAGGTGCGTACTGTTGGAAGCTCATCGCGCCCACTTGCATTTCGCAGTCTTTGGTGCTCTATCTGCCCGCGACCCTACACTCCCTTGCAGCTGGTGGGCCTGCACAACGCTGAAGACTACCGAGCAGCCTGCCAACAGTGAGAATGGGGGTTGAACCATACCTGCATTGGATGGATGGTATCTCACTTCCAGCTGGCAAACTTAGAGGAGCACCACCACAGGAGACCCCACTCCCGTGCCTCCCCACGCAGGTTCATTCACTTTGTTGCCAGCTTTCTTACGCTGCACGTCAGTGTGCTTCAGGGCAGGGAGCTGCAGCCCACCATCAGCCAGCGAGGTAAGTACGTGCGCCTTTTGCTTCGTCCAACACATAGGTATGCCCTCCATCCGTTTCGACGGGTGTAGCCTGCATCAGTTTCCGCTGCACCGTAAATGTCCATGCCACCCTGATTGCCGCAGTCGGGGAGGATGTGGCTCCGCTGTTGCGCATTTTAAGTAGGCTGTTTGAAAGTAACTACCTCTTCCGTAGCCATGCTTTCCATGCCGAGTCACCAGCCACAGCTCGCGGCTGGGTCCCCAAAGGCTTGGGCTCATGGGCAGCACCGATACCTGAGCAGCAGCAGCCGGGGGCACCATCGCCGATGGCTGCTGCTGATGGCACGGCTGTAGAGGACCTTACAGCCGAGCCGCCAGAGACACCTTCCGCGCACCTGGCTGTGGCTGCGTGGTGTGCAGCAATGATAGACTGTTTTGGCGACTGTGGAGGCTGGGATGCGCTGCTGAAGGTGCCTGGCCAATTTCGCATTCATGCTTGTTGCATACCGTCAAGCTGGGATCCATGATGATGCTGACTTTTCCACACTGGTAATTTACATTACCCTACCACCCCTTTGCCCTGCAGCTGGTGTGCCACCCGGAACGATTGGCAGGCTACCTGTTTGTCTTCTTGGCGCCCCTTGGCTCTGCATCGCGCCTCCTTCTGCCATCTAGACATGCCATTTTGCTACAGCCAGCAGCTTGCGTTCTACAGCTTGTGCGCACAGGCCTGACCGCAGCATCGGATCTGTCGGCAGTCGAAGACACAGCTGCCAACCCAGAGCAGAGGGTGGCCAAGGTGCGGCTGGCCATGGTTTGGCCAGAAGCTACACATTAGATGCAATGTTGAATCATACCACAGCCAACTCACTTTTGTATAGCATTGCCCACAGGTGCTCATGCTGGTGCGCCAGTTGCTGGCTGCCGCCGCCAGCTCAGAGGAGGCCGAGGCAGAGGTGCGTGTCTCACCTGCACCTCTCGTTCTACCATGTATATTTGCTGCCGGCTAACAAGCCTGTGGTGCGTGCAGGTGGGCCCGCTGCAACGGGAGCATGTGCTGCGCCTGCTGCATGCCCCAGCCTTTACCCGCCAGCTGGCAGGCATCAAGCAGCTGCGGGACCTTGCGGCTTTCACCTTCTACCAATCACGCCTGGGCAGCGAGGTACTCTTTCCTTGTTGGCTTTGTTGTCCTCTGCCGCTCGTGTTCCAAAGCAGCAATCATGCAGGGTGATCTTTGTGTGGCCTGCCTGAGTGGAAGCACTTTGCATGTCACCGCTTTGGCACGCCGTTCTTTCCTCTACAGGCATTTATGGCATGGCTGCAGCAGCACGGTATAGTCCAGCTGGTGCTCAAGTCCAACCTGCACCAAGCGCAGTATGCGGATCAGGTGCTGCCAGGGGTTGCCGCATGTTTGTCAGCGCCACACCTGGGAGCCGCCGCACTGCCTGCTAGCAGCCGTTGCTGCTTCAAGCATGTTGTGTTAAAGGCATTTAGGGTGGGATTGCACGCTTCTGATGCCGACGAGAGTCTTTATCCAATGCAGGCACAACGCGTGCTAAGCATGCTTTTGCAGCACGATGCCCTGTCGGAAGAAGCGATAGCCTTCCTCTGGCAGTTGACAGAAGGAAAGTCTGATTGTTGTGCCTGCGTTCCTGTGCCTTCAAGCCAAGCACACGATGTTTGGACCTGGGAACATTTGTACTCATCTTTTTGCTCATTCCTTGCTGCTTTTGCGCCTCGTTGCAGATGGCTCGACATTTGAGGCGGTAAAGAGCAATGTCTACAGCAGTAAGATCAGCCCTCTAGATGGTCGTCGCTTCCTGCTGGCGCACTGCCAATTGGTCTCCCTTTGCTCCTGTGCCTGCAGTGCTGGCAAATTTAGGGCACCTCATGCAACCGGCACAGCTGGCTCAGCTGTTTGCAAGGCTGCAGGTGACGTCTGCCAGGGTATCTGTGGCTACTGAAGGAGACGGTGTTGTCACCTGTACATTAGGGGACAGAGACGGCCTGATTTACATGCTACATTAATTGCACCTGCAGGCACGTGCAACTGCCAGCGGTGTGAGCGAGGCTGTTTCCATCTGTGTCCTGCTGGTGGGAATGGCACAACGGGACGCAAAGGTGGGGGTGGGTGGGTGGGTGGGTGGGTGGGGGTGGCAGCGCCCGGGTGGGGTGGGATGCGGGGTTCGTGGGTGCGCCTTGCTCCTGCAAGGATGAGGTTGCTGAAGAAGTTTCCCCTAGCAAGAAGTTTCTCTTAGCATTGCTCTATACATCGCATTCATAGAGATACTGAATGCACTCTTGCACGGGCAGCATATGGCGTCTCCAATTGTGTGGGCCAAGTCTTCTCTTGCAAATTCCGCGCCAATTGTCAACACGTCTTGCGTTGCAGGGGCTGATGTGGAAAAATATATTGGACTGCCTGATGCACATCTGTCTACGTCCAGATGCTGCACCTGAGGTTGTGCGGAGCACCACAGGCAAGCAGTCAACTTGCTGCGCCGTGCTGATGATTATCCCACCGTGTCTTTGCTATCTGCGGACAGTCAACAGGCAGCACCAAGTCAACAGAGGCAGCACCAAGTCAACAGTTTCTATCTTCTTGCTTTTGCTTTGGTGCTATTGCAACCCTCTCCCTTGTTGCAGTTGTGGAGCTGTGTGCCATCTATGACATTGTCCTTGGGCACAACACATGCAGCCTGGCTGCAGCGCAGATCTGCATTCAACAGCTGGACGGCGATTGCGCTGTGCCTGCAACAGTGGTGCTTCACAGCCTTCTGACGCGGGTTTGGCGCAAACCGGTGAGCTCCGTCCACAGTGCTGTTGCACCTAAACCTGTCGTGCCTTGTATTCTTCATGAAGCTGTCCCTCGTTGACTGCCTTTCAAACATGCAGGATCGAATGCGTGTCGCCATGCAACACTTGAACCGTGATGCTGAGCTGCTGAAACAATGCCTGCGCTGTTTCTCTGTCTGGTTGCTCCGACAGAAGGCAGCACAGGGTGGGGCAGATCGAGGCACATTAACAGAAGGGCCCCCAGCTGGCACATTCTCCCACCGGCAGTCAGTGGATGCGTGGCATTGCCTACTCTGGGAGGTCATCTATAGTGGGAACTACTACTTGTTGCAGGCATGATGACATAATGCAGGCTATCTCGCTTCGCGTTTGGTGGACAACCACACTAGTGACTTGCTTTCATATGCAGATTGACCTGCTGTGGGCATTGTCAATATGGCCTGCTGGGCATTCACCTTTGTCGCTGCATCTTGCAGGAGCAGCTTGAACGGATGACAAGCTGGGCCACAGCAGAAGCTGTCACTGCATATGATGCAGGTCCGCCTTAGCCCACCTGATGGATTGCCAGGCAATCATGGCCGACAAGTTAACAATTTGCTATTGCGAATGGTGCAGATCAGGCCTGGCGGCTGGCCCTGCTCATGGTTGCCAACTGCAGGAAGGAAGTGGTCAAGAAAGTGGCAGGTATGTGTCTCTTCCCACACTGTTCAGTGTGCCTTCCTTCTCTTCATCTCACTTTGCATTCGCTTCCTCCTCCTTTTTTCTGTCTGCAGTCGGGTTCTTGTTGGACTGCTTGTGCAGGCTGCCAGCTGTTCACTTCACAGAGGCTGCATGGCGGTGCTTCCTTGCCTACATGACTGCTGTGTCTGAGTGAGCCCCCCCGCCGCACCTCCTGAGTTGTCGCTTCCTGACCGTGATGACAGTCAGCTATGCATTGCTGTTTTTGCATAAAGCAGTGTGAAACTGACTGCAACAGTTTTATATATTTTGTCCTGTGCTGCTTTCGCTGATGAAGCAAATGGGAGGCGGAGCTGCTTGAGGAGGATGTCACGCCGCGGCTGGCGTGCGTTACAGAGGTAAAGTGGAGGGCCATCTACTGCTCTCTCTCGCTCCCTTTCTGCAAACTTAAACATCGCCACCACTACCTGTGCAGCAAACTGAAGGGACAGTGCGCACATTCCTATGGCGCATGATGCTTGATTCCCATCGGCCTTCCATTACCCATGCCACGGCGCACCTGCTTGCTTGCATTGTCAGCACCCAAATGCGTCATCTGCTGGCAAATGAGCCAGAGAGATGGCGGCAACTGCTGGATGCAGAAGTGTCCTCGTGTCTGCAACAGCTGCGGCAAAAGGCGTTTGGCCAAACGGCAGCCAGTGATGCACATGACCGCAGTGCCATGAGACCTGGATGCGACGAGCGCCCAACAGATTTGGCTTCTGATGGGCAGCCTGCACAGTGGTGCCAGCCGGCTGCAGCACTGACAGCAATGCCGCCAGACGAGTACCAAGCAGCAGCGGAGCACTGCCAGCGTATCCTGCGGTACCTGGCGCTGTTAGTTGATGAATGCCAGGTGCATCTCGGCCTGCGCTCCATGTTCAGCGACTGCCCCATCTGCCAAGAGCATAATTATCAAGTTAAGACGTGATGCGCGAGCATGCACCTACCCAATCTGCAGGGCAAGCGCATGCTGTCTCCCCCCGCCCACAGCTCTGCCTGGCGAGGCTTCCCGCTGGCACTCGCGGTTCAGCTGCCCGCACAGCAGGCATGTGGCGCAACTTCCTTGACACAAAGTTGGCGTGTGATCAATCCTGAGGCTTGATGCTTCTGTGCTACCCTGCCGTGTCCATACAGGGACACAAGCAACACAAGCAAGAGCTCACCCTGCCGGCCAATCTGCCTATGGGGCATCTGCGGCGCACCGTGGCAGAGTGGCTAGCGAAGGCGCCACAGTTTGTGCGCCTGCTGGGTGGGGTGAGCGCTGGCTGCTTGTGTCTTGAGGATTGTTGCACGTTACCCACGGCTGCCATGCTTGAGGTTTGGAGTGCAGCGCGTGCCGACGTTGGTGGTTCAGAGCTGAGCGCTGGGGTGGTGGTGGATGCTCCTGCCGCCGCGCCAGTTTTGAGAAACCGATCACAAAGGGCTCGCCAGACTGCCACTGCCGGCATGCGCACTGCTGGGCATGGCACTGCCACGGGGCTGGGTGGGAAATGCCTGCCAGCTGGCTGCTGACATTCGTCTGGCCTTGTCTGTGCAACAGAGCAGAGACAGCAGCGCTAGCAGTGGCAGCAGCTGGCCAAGGCGTAGGCTAAGCAGTCCTGGGGGCCAACCAGCGCCCAGCCAGCTCCATCCATCCAGCCCCAGCCAGGCCCCAGCCCCCAGCGGCCCCCACCATGGCGAGACTTCAACCCTCTCCTGCTGCTTGCTTTGGTGCCTGGTTGCAGGGCCGCGAGTTCGAGAGCGACCGCCATACTCTAGCAGAATGCCGTGCGGAGCAGCAGCTCATTATGGCGCAGGTCAACCTGAAACCCAACAAGTACAGCGGGCAAAACATTGTGGAGGAGCAAAGCGCAATGGCAGTCATCCAGGCATTGATGCAGCAGGCAAGTCGAGCATGTTGCGCCTCATGGAAGCGCTCGCTACGCACATGGGGAGGCACAGATCCCTTCTCTGGGCTCCGCTTCCTTCTTGGTGTGCTGCAGGCAGATGTTTATTGGATTGCTCTGTCCCTCGCCGACGCCCCTTCAGTTGTGGAAGGCTCTGCTTCACGAGGCATCATCAGCGAGGCAGCCACCAGCTGTAGCAGGCTTGCCGTGTCGGCCGTGGAGTTGCTGAGTGTGCTGCCAACCTGCCCAGCCGCCCTGCAGCAGCTGCACCAATTGTTGCTGGCCCCTGATGGCGGGATACAGCTGCGACGTCTTCTCATGCAGCAAGGGTCAAAGATAGGGGCAGTGAAGCCAGCACTGCTGATGTACACTGTGCAGTGTTTGTGCGTGCTGCTATTCCCGATGGGGCCCGGGGCAGCTTGCGCGGCAGCCATGCCGCCTGAAATGCTGCAGAGACGGCTTCTGCTGTCGGGTACTCTGGAAGCTCTCCTCGAGCTTGCAACCGACCATACAACTGTAGGACTGTTTGCAGCAGAGGCGCCCCGTGCAGCACACTCTGCTGTGGCGGCAGCAACGCATGGCACCATGGTGCTGCTGTTGCATCATATCCATGCAGCCCTACATGAGCAGCGGATGGCAGCAGATGCAGCAGTGATGGCAGACGCTGCGCAGCAACAACAGCCTGCAGCGGCGCAATTGGACCACATGACAGCAGTCGATGCAGCTGGAGCTCCAACAGCAACAGCAACCTTAGTCGAGTCCCTCCACATGCAAGTTGATAGCGCTGGCATCCCCAACGCCGAAGTTGGCGGCATCGGAGGAGACATGGCACCCGCAAAACTGGCACGAGTGGTCGTGGAGCCCAACCCCAGCCCATCTGCCAGCATGGCAGCAGCCAATTTGGGGGATGATCTTGCTGCTGATTGCGTCAGTGGGGAGCCAGTGCAGCCCGATATTGATGCTCATGCTGTTCCTCCAGGAGCAGTAGCAGACAGGGAGGAGGCCAAGATGGCTGCAGCAGAGCTTGCCATGCTGGCAGCAGCTGCTGCACGCTATGCAGTGCGCATGCTGAGCTGCGTGTTGCACTGCGACGCTGCTGAGGTGCAACCATCCCAAACAGCTGTGATGGCGGATGAGGATGCTGGGTTTGTGCACGAGCTGTGCTCCCAGGCGCTCCTGCTACTACGGAGGTTAGCCAAACAGAGCGATGCCACCGTGCACATCATTACAGTGGAAGAGTCGACAGCGCTGGAGGGCATTGTACGCTGCCTCGTGCTGCATCCCACCAGCAGTGACCTGCGTCGGCTGGCAGCAAGCTGGCTGCCCGCATTTGCTGCGTCGGCTCCAGCAGCACAGCACTGGGCTTTTGACTACATTGTCCAGCCGCTGCTTGTGGACGAGGTCGGTGGCAGTAGCCAGGAGCACATGGCAATGTGCAGCCATTTCATTGAGACCTTGGATACCACTGAGGTGATCTTGTTCTTGAGCTCCGCAACAGCAATTTAACATAACCTGTGCCTTTTTGGCAGGGCCCAGGTTTAAATTGCTGTGTTGTTGTTTTGCCGCAGTTCCTCGCAGCTCGTCAGCTATTGAAAACGTTGCTGCAGCGTCTATCGACGGCTGTCGGCTGCATGCAACCAATTGATGGCATTGCTAGTGTGGTTGGCACGCTCATCAAGCGTCTAGATTGTCGGGAGGTGGGGCTGGTGAGTGCCAGTCTGTGCATTCCTCGTATGCTCCCTGTAGTGTCCTCAATCTGCTGCTTCATCTGCATTTCTCCGCCTTGCAGAGCTGCAATTTTGCTAGGCTACTGATCCATAGTTGCTGTTTCCCAGCGGTTTCTGCACAGCGGCAACTGGAGGCTGCTACACTCGGCAGGCTGAATGCAGCTGGAGCAGAGGCCGCATCTGTGTCTGCCCTACCACCGCCGCCTCTGCAGCAGTCAGTGCTGGCAGCAGCAGCAACCGCAGAGGCAACCGCAGAACGCTGCATCGCTGCTGCCCAGGCGCAATATGGCAATGGCAGCGGTACCAGCAGCAGGGAGGCAGCCTTTGACCTGCTTCTAGATCTCATGCTGCATGACAGCGGCTGCTGGCAGTATGCACAGGAGCAGCTGCGAAACATAGTGCATGCTGCCGCCAGCAGCTTCCTGCCGCAGCGCTTCAATAACATGCCACTGCAATCACTGCGGACACCTGGGCGAGTATTATGTTACCCTCCTGGACAGAGCTGCCTACGCTCGCGTGCGCTGCTGAGCCACTGCTTTCACTCTGCTGACCCCCTTGTTGCTGGCTTGCATACAGGGCATTTGCGGGCTTGCAAAATGGGGGCGCCACTTGCTACATGAGCAGCGTGTTTCAACAGTTGTTTATGCAGACAACAATAAGGTGAGCATACATGGGTGGCCAGGGAAGCAGGCCAGCCAACACCCTGTTTTGTCTCAGTACCTTTCATCTCTTGTGCATTGGTGGCCCTGTCCTGTTGCTGCAGGACCTTGATACTGAGCGCCCCTGCTGTGGCAAAAGAGGAACAACAGGACAGCGTCTTTCACCAAATGCAGGTCATTGGTGCAACTGCGCTTATCTCGGAATGGTGCTGCGCTGTGATGGTCCTGCTCACAACATTGTGTTCTGATGCACTTCAGTCTGTTTGTGACAGGTAATGTTTGCGCACTTGGCACTAGGCGTGGAACCCTGGTTTGAGCCCCGGGGCTTCTGGCGTGCCTTTAAGGATTACGATGGCCAGCCAGTTAACATCAGGTAAGGGCAGTTTTAGCTGCCGGCTGTGCACTAAGCCATGTCCGGCCCTGCACGTCACTCATGGTCAAACACACACTCAGCAAAGACAGCATGCCCCAACCAATTTCGAGTTCCCGTTCCTCTGCATTGGTGCAGGGAACACCAGGATGCTTATGAGTTCTTCACACGCCTGCAAGACAGCGTTGATGAGTACCTGCGTGCGCAGCAGCGGCCACGTGCGATTCACACCGCGCTGGGCGGCACCTTTGCGCAGCTGATCACAGTGTTAGGGTTGCCGCAGTACTGCAGCGAGCGGGTGAGACCAGTGCACGGTTGCGATCCATCGCTGGTGTGCAGCCTCGTGTTTGCAAGCTTGCCGCAATCCTGCATAGCTTAAGGTACAAGTGCAGGAGGAAGAGTTTTATCAGATCAGCCTAGACGTGCGTGGCAAGCGCACGCTGGCGGAGAGTCTGGACTCCTATGTGTCCAAGGAGCTGATGGACGGGCAAAACCAGTATCTGTGCGAGGAGCTTGGCAAGAAAGTGGGTGCCATATGATGTTTGGTGTCAAGGGTATTGTGATCCTCTACTTGCTTGCCTGACATGGTGCTGCTTCCACCTCGCAGGTTGATGCGGAAAAGCGCACACTTATCAAGGAGCTCCCGCACACCCTGGTCCTACACTTGAAACGTTTTGAATGGGACTATGAGACTTATCAGCGCTGGAAGGTGGTGAACGGAGAACAAATCCCCATTAGCTGGTATGGACTTGCCTGTTTTGAGATCCTGCCAATTTCTCTGCAGGTCAAGACCCGATTTGAATTCCCAATGGAGCTGGATGTCTACCCATACACTGTGGAGGGGGCAAGCGAGGCAGATGGGCGCGTGAGTGTGCAGGCTGCATGGCTACCTCGCCGCATTTGCTCTCTTTGTTGATCTTCCAGTTACCCACAGTGTGTTTCATTGGCACTACTTCAGCAGCCAGCCGAGAAGAAGGATGCCAGCCATTACCGCTATGACCTTCGTGGCATTGTGGTGCATAGCGGGAGCGCTTTTGCAGGGCATTATTACAGTGTCATCAAGGTAAAGGCTTCTCGGCCACAAAATATGGCTGATGAACATCAACTTGTGCCCGCTTGTTGCTAAGCAAGGTGCCAATGTGATGCAGGATCGTCAGCCCGGAGGCGAATGGTATTGCTTCGACGACACCAACGTGGAGCCCTGGGATCCTGCCAAGCTGGACATGGATTGCTTTGGAGGACGTTTCATTCCAGAGGGCTTTACCCAGGAGTGTGATCGTCCCAACTCCGCCTACATGCTGTTCTATGAACGGGCAGATGGAGCGCAACCCATGGCTGTCTCACCTGCCCCTCCCATAAAGCAGCAGTCATCGCAGCAAATGCCTGATGTGGAGATGCCTGCACAACAGGGCGGCGTAGCAGTAGCAGTGGCACACCCAGCGGCAGAAACGCGAACACCATTTAACATGCCTCCGAGCCTGTATGAAGCGGTGTTGTTTGGCAACCTGCGCCAGCTTGGAGCAATGCAGCTCCTGTCGGTAAGCAAGATCTCAACTCACATGATGCTATGTGATTGGCTGCAAACTGGTGTGAAGGTTGGCAGTTTGTTGAAGCGCTCCATCTTCGAGCACTGCCTATTGCTCTGCATCACCATACTGTGTGCAGATGGAGTACTGCCGCTTTGTGTGGCAGGTGATCCACCACCTGAATGATGCTGTGGTCACCGGTACAGCACGCAAGGCAGCCAAGCGGGAGCCTACAAGCAGCCCAGGTGGCATTGGCAGTGTTGCAAGCGGCAGCGGCAGCGCCGCAACTGGAGCGTGCCAGCTTCAGGCATTGACCAACAGGCGTGGGTGCGCAAGAGCTGTTTTCAGGCTCTTGATGGCTTGGCTGGCTGGGGGTCAAGTGCACTTTGCTCGTATATGATCCGTTTATGTTGGCAGAACTCGACTTTTTATCCATTTTGGCTGCAGAGGCGACCTGCATGTCATCATTGCCGATGCTGCGCTACTTGCCCTGGACTACTGCCTTCAGGTTGCAGATGTTATGCTGCTCACCTCTTGTCGGTGCTTGCACTGGGCTGGTGCACACGCGCATGCAGCTTTACGCTGACCTAGCTGTCTGCCCTCGGTCTATTAATGCTACCCGCCGCCGAAAATCCCGACACACTCCGGCTGCCAATTTTGCAGGTTGCCCTGCGAGGTGGCAATGAGCTCCGGCGTGAGATTCTTGGTACCGGTGGGCGCAAGGCAGCGCCAGGCATGATTGGTGTCCTGCGCGAGGTGGCAAAAACCATTCCGGCAGTGGCCGGGGCGGTGTTATTACACTTAGGTTTGTTGCCAAGTCTGCTGCTGCTGTATCAGCCCTGCATGCCACGACCAAGGTCGTTACTGCTGCCCTGTTGCTTGCCTTCCATTTGCCTTGCTTCATCTGCGCCTGCTGTTTTTCCTATGACTTGCAGCGTCCGGCCCATGCTCGGCCTCTGCTGACGCCCTGCTGACTCAGCATCCTGGACCTGGTGTGCGCACCTTTGTGAGGGATATCATCGCCACTGCTGCCGACTGCCTAACATGCCAGGAGCTCAGAGTAAGTTGTGTTGTGGGGGGTGGGCTTTAAGTATGCCAGCTACTAGTGGGCGAGAGTGGCGGCTTCAAACAGCCTTTCATGCTGTGCTGCAGACTGACGAGGCTGTGCATGCAATCCGCGCTTGCATAAACCACTTGTGTGGCAGCACCCTGCCGATGTTACTACAGCTCCAGGCGCCGTGGCATCATGACGAGGCAAGCTCGCTGCTACATACACTGACGCATTTGAGGGCTGAGTAGGCTGAGTAGAGATGGCACCCTGCTCCGCAGCTGCCAGTGGTATCCACAGGAGCTAGTTGCCCTGTTTGGCTTGTTTCCCTGCAGCTGCTGGAACTGCTGCAGCGGTTGTCCATTCCGCGATACAGTTGGCGGCGTGCTCTGCTGGATGCACACTTGACGCCGCTTTTGGCCCTGGTTAGGCGGGTGAGTGCCTCCAAGTGTGCATTACGTTGTTCTCATTAGGGTTTATCAAGCGAAAGCTCCATGATCAAATGCGCAGGCCACAGAACAATGGTGCCTGCTTGATCCATACGACCGTGAGCACAACACAGGCTACGCTGCACTGTTTTTGCTGGGTTCGCTTCTGCGAAGGTGACCATGTGTAGACGTGACACAAGAAGTACGTTGTTGTCATGTTTTGGAAGCTGACTTGTTCTCTGCATGCCCCCCCCCTCGCCGCACAGGTTCCGTCCGGAGCCCATCCCCCAGGAGCGAAGCCGGCGAAAGCCATCAAGGCCGCCACAGCAGGATGACCAATGCCTTCATACCCACCGGAATCCCCACTGGTTCGACCTGCTGACCGACTGTCAAGTTTCACCACGTACAAGCTAGGGGCACTATCGATAACACCATTTTTGTGTGGGCTGCCATGTTTGTGCAGCCTGGAGGGATGTGAGCTGTCGCCCATGCCTGGAGCAGTTGTGGAGTGGCTGTACGAGGATCCAACTTTCCCGCGCAAGCTGCTCATGGCAGGTGCATAGAGCTGTGTGAGCTGTTGTTTGCCAGCTGTGCACACAGCTTTCACTCACATCCTGCTTCATCTGTTGCTGGCAGGCGTCCTGCACGGCACCTCTGTGTTGCGTCTGCTGGCGTTCCTCCAGTATGAGAACCACAAGTATGCACAGCTGTGGCAGCGTGCCATGCTGGGTACGTTTTGTCACCCTGCTCAGTGGGTTTGCTCATTGACACTTCATGAATCGGAGAAGAACTGGCAAAAGCAATGCGCTGGAAACCGCCGTCACCGCTCCCTTCCTCGTTACCTGGTCGCAGAGCATCTGCTGCTGGATGCATGCGACTGGCGTGACCTTGCCATGGATCTTGTTGTCATGTTGGAGCTGGTCTGCTTGAAGGACAGTCTTTATGAGGAGCGCATGATGTGAGTGCCTCTATATGGCTGATGCTGCCATGGAAGTTTTGTGCAGAGCAGTGGCTGGCTGCACCAACACATCCTGCGCTGCTGATGCAACTGTACATGTCGCCCTATGCTGCAGCAACATCTTTCATGGAGTAGAGGGCGTGGGAGGCATTCTGAAGGCACGCTGCAGATTGTTGTGCTATGGACCACCTATTGTCTCGCTGGGGCTAGATGTGTTCTTCATTGCTGAAGGATTGGGGAGGCATGTGAGGACATGCCAGGTGCTGTTGGAGCTGCTTGTCACGCTCCTTCTGCCCGCCACGGTGCTTTCCCTGCAGGCAATGATGAACCCGAAGCGCGGCGTTGGCTGCCAGCATTTGCTGCTGGCCCTTGCGGTGGCGGTGCTGGCAGAGGCACCCAAGGTGTGGCAATCACTGCTGCTGAGTCCCCAAGTTGATGCACACGTCTCGACGTTTTTGGCTGCTGCTTTCTCCCTGTGCAGGATTTGGTTCACGATGTGCTGGAGGGCCAGGCCAGTTTCTTAAATTGGGCAGAGCAGTTTCTGCAGAGGCAAGCTCCTTTCACGCTGCCGCAAGCTGCAGTTACGTTCCGGCTGGACAGCCAAGTTGACTGCTGCCAATGTCATTGGATTCCAGCTCGGCTCTTCTTTCCTTGTTCGACTTGGTGTGCAGGCGGCGCCAGCGGCAGCTGGCATGCGAGCAGGATGACAGCATGCTGCCCGACAGCCCCACCTATGACGATTTGTGTGTTGAGGGGCAGGCAAGGGGGCTGGCTGCGAGGCTCGCAGATGGGCCCTTGCTGGGTCGTTTGAGGAAGCTGAATCCTTTTACTTTTGCAGGGCATCGATGGGATGGTGGCCATCGAGCACATGTGGCGCCACCTTGACCACATCAATGACGTTTTCTCACGCGCGCATGGGACTGGCACTAGTTCGAGAGGCTCCAGCAGCAGCGACGATGGCGATGGGGAGCGGGAGGAGCAGCAGCACATCTCTGCAGAGCTGGCAGATGACGAGGATGAGGTGGTGGACATCACTCTCTAGATAGATGCCATATGTAAGACTGGCGCGATGAGCTGGGACGTATACACAGAAACTGGAAAATCAGAGGTGAGTGGCAGGGCGCCAAAACTTCCAGACCCGCACGATGATCGCTGGGATGCAGATGCAAACTCGCACGATTTACACCGTCGTCCTGGGATTGCTGACTCCCGTGGTCAGACGCCGTGGCGCACTGCAACGCTGGGCATACAGCCCTCGTCCTCCTTTGCAGCCAAGAGCACCATGGCACTGCCAAGAGCGCCATGGCTCTTGGGGAGGCGCCAGTCAATTGAACAATGGTGCATATAGTGCATGCAGTATTTGAGCGCAGGATGGGCAGCTGTCTCTCAGCGGAAAGCAGCAGCTGAATGGGACGGGAGCATCTCCCTGACCCTCGTGTGTCATTCTTCTTCTTCTGCATAGGTCGTTGTGTCATAATCAGAGAGACACTAATTCTCCACGCACGCCAGCACCACAACCGACTAGTAGCCTTCATGTTTCCTGGATCATCAGATCATTGAGATGCAGATTCAGAAAAAGAACTAAGCTCTCTTTGATGCTGGCCGGAGGACAGGGCCTGCTTTGCGGGCAGAGCCACATGTTATCTTCGCGGCTTCTCTTCAAACCGAGAGAAATGATGAAAGGTAGCCACCACCGCCAGTGCAGCCAACGACGTGCCGCCGTCTTCGCCGCCGCCGCCGCCGACCCGTATGTGCTGCTAGGAGTCCCACGCACCGCGAGCGTGGATGCCATCAAGAAAGCGTTCCGCAAGAGGGCACTGAAGCTGCATCCCGATGTCAATAAGGCAGTGAGTTGTTGCCGTCACTTCCCTACCCGAGGCACTGCCGCAGTGTGGGTAAGCCCATGAATAGCACCTGACATGCACAGCCATCGTCGCTGCCTGTGCAGCCTGATGCCAGAGAGAGGTTCATGGAGGCGAAGCAGGCCTACCAGCAGCTGTTGGAGGAGCGGCAGGGCCGCGGCAGCAGCACCAGCCGCCGCTCCGCTGCAGATGGCGGCAGGAGGGGCCAACAAGCTGGCGCAGGCGGCGGCACTGCATATGGGCAGTCGTCCCAGCCGCAGCAGCCCAGAGTGTCGCCTGAGTCCTACAGCTTTGGTCAGTTGCACGCTTGCAGGCTTGTCCTGCACATGATCGCCGAACCTTGTTCCCCATGCGTCGCCTGGGCCCATTGCACACCATGCTTTTGCAGGCGACCTGGTGCGGGACCTGGACAGGGAGCTCTCAGGCTATGCACAGCGGCGGCAGCAGGCACGCGCAAGTGGAGGGGCCACATCAGCCGCGGCGCCCAAGTCGCTGTGGGAGGAGCTGTACGACATTGGCGAGGAGTTTGTGGACTTCCTAGAGCAGGGGTTGGGCGTGTCGGATGATGAGGCGTCTGCGTACGGCGCCTTGAAGAAGACGTACGGAGATCTTAGCGGCCGCAGCACTGACGCCACGAGCACCAGCGGCGCTACCACCGCGTCAAGCAGCAGGACGCCTCGGGTGTCCGTCCCTGGCGGCAGCAGAGGTGGGGAAGGGGCAGCGAAGGGCGAGCCACAGGCGGAACGCAAACCCACCACTGCCGAGTATGTGGCAGAGGAGTTGGCAGCGCTGAAGCGGAAGATGGGCAAGCAGTAGCACTGATGCATGCCCGTCTCATACTGCTCCTCAGTCACAAGTGCACATGTAATATTGCCATAAATTGGAGGGGCATGGATCGATCATCATTGGAGTGCAGCTTGGAAATTGGAAGCATAAAAATGCATGTTCTGCTGAGACGACTGCCTTGTCTGAGCGACTGCCATCATGCACACATGTCACGGGCTGGCTGTACCACCGCATAATGCCACCCGGACAATCATTGCACCGTTGCTGAACTCCAATGCAATTAATACAAACTTGAACAAAATAGAGGCATGAAATGCAATCGGGCGTTTTCAAGCTTCACAGATCATCATTTTGCGACTTGCCAAACGAGAAGATGCTCTTGAAGGCCTTGATAGCGCCCTCGTTCAGGATGGGCTCGTCATACCTGTTCAGGAGCGGCTGGAACTTGGGGCTCTTGCGCAGGTTGCCAAGGTTGGGGTCCTTGCGCACCTTGTCGTAATCCTCAAAGCCTGCAAAATGACAATGATGTGGGCAGCGATCGGGTGGGCCCAGCCACTAACCGAAGGATCAGAGCCACCCGCCCAGCGCTCACCCGAGGCCATCGCGGCATTCAGAGCTTCCAGCCCAGACTCCTCCTGGCCCAGCATACTGTAGCAGCATGCGATATTGTATTGAGTGACGCGGTAGATCTGGGTGACACGCGAGAAATCGTCGCCAAGGTAATTCTTAGGCTCCAGGGACAGCACGTTCTCAAAGTCAATCAGTGCCTGCAACGCGATGAGTGAGCACCAGTGTGGCCACTGCAGCATCAGTGCCAGCCCGTCGCGCCAGTGCGATAGCACACGCTTCAGCAGGGTCCCAGCTGGAAATCACCAGGCAGACTGCAACTCGGGGTCGTGGCAGCTTGGAGAAGCAACCGACTGCCACATCCGGCGAACCAGCAAACCAGCCAGCTCTATTGAACCTCCTCCATGTGCCTCAGCACATCAACAGTACACCCACCTCCTCAACCTTGCCCTTCTTGAACTTGGCAAGGGCATCATCAAACATCTCACGGCGCTGGCGCTCGGCCTCCTTGCGCGCAATGTAGTTGCGCTCCTGTACGCAGGCGGCAGGCGGACTTTGGTGCTTTTCCTGCCTCGCTGATCTGGATCTCGCCCGGCGGGGATGCGCTGCTCGTGCCACAGCCCCACCCCTTCGGTGCCACACCCACCTGCATCTCCTTGGTGCCTGCGCCATAGTTGCCGCCGCCCCGCTCAGACTTGAATATCTTCTCGGCCTCGGTCAGCTCGTCCTGCTCCAATGCGCTCAGGTCACCGTAGTTGCGCTTGAGCTGCATGTACACGTCGCCGTTGCGGGTCTTGATGGCGTAGATCACCTGAAGAGGGGGAATGGGGCGCAGGCAAGTTTGTGGGGCGTGGCCGATGCACAACCCGTTGACGAGCGCTGTGCAAAATGCACCGCTTGCTCCCTCTGGTCCGGTGGGGCCCTGTGCGCACCTGGCCAAAGTTGATGGCTTCCCACACATCCCCGCCAAAGGATGCGCTAACTTTCACCACCTTGTCGCCCGCCTCAATCCTGGCATCAGTGTTGCCCAGCGTGGGGTCGGTGCGCGAAACATACGCGCCGCCGTCGTTGCCACGCGCAAACTTGATGCCCAGCGGCTTGCTCAGGGTCACCTGCAGGGGGGCCGCGGCACAGCGGTGGCAGGGGGTAGTGAGCGAGGGGCAAGGGCAGCAGCATCAGGCAAGCTGGGCGGCAATGGCTTGAAAAAACACCGAGGCAACCACTAACCTCATAAAACTCCTGCTTGGCTTCCGCCTGCACCTGTGCCACTGTTGCACTCGCTCGGCACACTGCAAGTCGCCTGCCCTGCACTCAACAATCACAGTGAAGACAGCGGGCGGCAAAGTCGTTTGGTGAAGGTGGGGTACGAGTGTGTAGGGAGTGGGCCCGTCTGCTGCGCCGCTGCCGCTGGCGCCCGTGGCGCTGCCACCGCCGCTGCACATGTTAGCCAGTGGATCACCTGCTGCTGCTGCTGCTGCTGCTGCTGCTGGGCCGCTGCCTTGAAGCTGTGCAGGCTCGGGCGATGAGGGGTGGGTCTGGTGGCGTAGGTGGGTTTCACCACCACGACGCACACTGCACGAGCGGTTGCTATAGCAGGCATTTCCTCCAAATTTCAGGTGGTGCTGATCTCATGAGAATGCTTCAGCGGAATTTGGCAACCCAAAGTTTCATTCTCCTGCTGGGTGCTGTGCTCCTGATCGCGTCGCGAGTTTTTCAGGGACGGTCACCGTCTACGTCCTCAGTTTCGCCTTGCAGAGATGGCTGACGCCATGGAGGACCCCAATGCGCCTCCAATGGCCAAATTTGTGGCGAAGGCGGGAAACGCCGCTCTTTACGCACCAGATCAGCCGCAATGGTGCGAGACTGATGATGTTTTTGATTTCTGCCACTGCTGCCGCATACCGGCCCGCCCCCAGTGCATGCCCATCATGCCCGCAAGCCCGCAGTGCTCATCGCACTGTCACACTTGCACGACAGGGCAGCCTGTCGACGCAGGGCGAAATGTCCACACTTGCCTGAACCGGCGCCGGCCGCCTTGGCGCCGCCTCCCACTCTCGCGTTGACACACGTGGTGTACCCTGCTTGCAGGTGGCTTGCCGGGAGCAACCACCCGTATGCGCCGTTTGTGGGCAATGCGCTGAAATGGGAGAGCTTTGCCTATGATGATGGCACCACGTGAGCAATGCGTTGCACGCCCTGACTGATCGCCACAGCTGGGGATATCCTCAGCTATCTTGTTGGCTTGCAGGTACGAGGGCCTGATGCTGAACAGCATCCCCCATAATAAGGGCGTGCTGGTGTTTGGGAATGGCCTGGGCGGCGGCATCCAGAAGGCCGACCGCGGGGACCGGTATGAGGGCGAGTTTGACACCGGGTTTGCGCACGGCATGGGCCAGTACACCAGCACCAAGGGCAAGGTGTACCGCGGCGAGTTCACCAGCGGCATGCGACACGGGTGGGTGGCTCCTGCCGCTGTGCGGCCGCACCCCGCACCTGCTGCAGCAGTAGCAGTGGCCATGTTCACCTGTGTCATTGTGCTCCTCCAGCGCTGCCATCGGTATTCATTCTCCTGGACTCATGTGACGCACAACCCTGCCTGTCTGCAGCTGCGGCATCGAGTACGACACCAAGTCATTCCTGTCGCGCGTGGAGGCGGGGATGGATGCGGACGCTGCCTGGGCCGAGGCCCAGCCTGAGATTGAGCGCAGTGCACGGCGCGGCACCTGGCTGAAGGACACGTTTTTCACGGGACCCGACGAGAGCGGTCGCTGGTGCCACATCGCAGAGATCAGGTGGGCAGCTGCTGCCTGCTGTTTTAGTCGCTACACGGCATTGCAGCAACATTGACAAATGTGTGGGCATCGAACCAGCAAGTGGCCGGAGGGATGTAGAGATGAGCCATGAGTCGGATGCCAGAGCACGACCCCGCTGGTTGAATGGTGCAGGGGTACGGAGCAGGAGGTGGACGCCGTGGTGGCCAAGACGCGCATGTTTCAGTTCAAGCCGGATGGCGAGGTGACCATGCGCTTTGCGCAGGATGGCAACGGCATGCCGGCACCAGTCATGCAGGTGCAGCCAGTGGCCGTAGCAACGCCAGCCAATGTAGTAGCCGGGCTGCTGGTTGGTGCAGCAACACACTCCTGCTTGTTCTCTAGAGCTAGGAGGCGGCGCCATTTGCGGCCTGCTTGGCGTGGGAAGCCATCCGTCGGCGTGGGTGCATCCCCAAGCCAGGGCTGATGGGCTGCCACCATCCGCCCATGCATTCCAGGACCCGCTTCACTACCCCCATGGCACCAAGTTCCTTGCACCTGGCCCGCTGGGGCAGTGCCACCCTATCCCTGGCAAGTTGCTGGCACCTCTCGAGGCAGCTCATTCATGTCATGCAGGGTGTGCCCTGGTGACAATGGTGAGGTTGATGCAACCGCGCTGCGTGCAGATGTGGACAGCGTGAAGGACGCGATGGTGCAGGCTGCGGACATGCATGCACGCATCTACCAGTCGTACAACCTGCCCTACGACCCCGCCCCCGGCTCGATCATGGACAAGGCCATGAAGCTTTGGCGCAAGAAGCAGTCCCGCAAGTGAGCTCCCGCCGCGACCGTCCCTATCCGCCATGGTGATGGTTGCCATTCTTGCTGCCAGGGGTAATGCCCCTCGGGACACAGGGTAGTCAGCGCTGGGGGCAGCAGGAGGCAACGCCCATCATCCACACGGATGAGTACCCCCAGATAACTCACTGCATGCACACCTGCGGTCCTGAGTGTTGCAGGCAACGCACACTGGAGAAGAAGCTGCAGCGAGAGCAGCAACGCATCCGGCGCATGGAGGGAGCGGACGCCGCCGCTGCTGGCAGCAGTCAGGCGGCCAAGTCCAAAGATAAGGTGGCCGTCCCGGCCAAGGAGGAGGAGCCTCCTACTGACATCGACGACGACGACCTGATTGCCAGCACTGCCGGCGTGGGACAGCAGGCAGAAGATGGCAGCAGTGGGGCCGGCCAGCAGGCGCATGCTCGCGGACTCTTCCAGCCACCCACAGTGCTGGCAAGCATGAGCCTGGGCCTGAGCCGTGCAGCCGCAACCCTGCATAACGCCTTCCACCAAACGGCAGTG
This sequence comes from Chlorella variabilis, assembly GCF_000147415.1. NCBI lineage: Eukaryota > Viridiplantae > Chlorophyta > Trebouxiophyceae > Chlorellales > Chlorellaceae > Chlorella > Chlorella variabilis. Next base: position 426,177 of record NW_005435059.1, read on the forward strand.
CGCGCTGCACAGCGGCGGACGCTGACGCGGCCGCGACATGCTGCCTAGCGACCTGGTTGCAGTCGCCTCGCGGGTACCAACCTGGCTGCTCACCCGAGGATCTGCAACTGTTTGCAGCCGATATGCGGCGGCGCTCTCGCCTGAACTCCACACTCTCTTCGCATGTTACAGCTGACTGCAGCGATCTGACACGCCCTATAATGAACACATACAGATGTGCAGCACAGTGTCACTTGGCATGCGCTTGCAGCCAGCGGAGGACCACATCCAGGTTGGCTTGCGTCCGGCAGCTCATGCTGTACACCGACGTTTCCCTGTCCTGTATCATCTTGAGCTCCAGCCGGCTGATCAGCTCGTTGACCGACAGCGCCTCTGGCAGGTCGTTCTTGTTGCCCAGCACCAGCAGCGGGATGCCGGCCTGCAGGGGTGGAGCAACAGCCAAGTTGCTCCCTGGATCAACAGGGTGGCGGGAGCAGCCACCACTAGCACACGGTGTGCCTGACAGCCTGGCGTGGGATGCAGGCCAGTGACTCACGAACACGTGACAACGGCAGTCGGCAGCGCCTGCCCACCCACCAGCGAGGGCTTGACAAGCAGCGCGTGCAGCTCCTCTTTTGCCGCATCCAGGCTGTCCAGGTCAGCCGAGTCCACCACATACACGATGGCTTGCACGCCGCGGCAGTACCGCTCCCACATCGACCGGAACCGCGTCTGTGTGTGGGGGTGATGTTGGGAGAGGGCGACAATAATCGGTCTAGTTGACCGGCTGTCATGTAAGCATACGAGCAGGGCCTCGCGTACCTGGCCTCCCAGATCCCAGCACTTCAGCGTCACGCCGCCCTTGGTGACCTTGCGCATGTTGAATCCCACTGTCGGGATCATGTCCTCCTGGAACTGCCCCGAGGTCAGCACCGTGACGAGCGACGTCTTGCCGGCGTTTTGCAGGCCGATTAGGGCTAGCTCCATTTCACGCGTAAAAAAAAGGCTGCAGGGCAACTCAAACATTGATGGACGCAAGAATGCAAACTTGGAGCGGCAGGGGAACCCGCACCCGCGGCGGACGGCGGCACAGGGCAGCATAGGGGCGGTGACTTAGGATGCAAGCAGGGGGATGAGGCACTGCGCGCTGCCGAGCAGCGGCGCGGGGGCGGGGAGCGCGGCGGCGGCGGGGCACCTCTTAAGCCAGTCGAGGACGCTCCTCAGCCACGCAGCCATGTTACACCCTCTAACTTTGAGCTCAACACGTTCAAGGAGGCTGAAGCTAGCGTTGAAAGCTGGCTTGAGTTTTAAGGGTGTGTGGAGCTGGAGACCTCTCTTTGTTAAACTTCAACAATCAGCTGCGTGATGTTTACAAGCCTTTCTGATGTAAGTTTCTTCCAGGATTTCTCGAAGAAAGGTTTTTTTCTTCACCCTAAGGGCATGCTCAAGCAGCTTGCAGTTCTTCATCATTGCAGTGTACACCCTTCAAGCCATGCTTACCGTTCGTCCAGCAACTTTGTCGGTGTGTTTGAGCTGTGAGGCACCACCCGCCTTTGCGCAGGCTGCCTGCCAGGCCGCAAGCCTGGCACACACTGGGCGTGGCGCTCGGTTGCGAAATGGTGAGCCCGGCGCGCTGCCCAAGAATATTTCAGATGTGCCATTGCAAAGGTTCCCCTCAGCATGCGCCCCGGCGACACCAGCTGACGGCGGAGCAACAATCGCCCTTTCCAACCCTACTGCACCCCCCTCACTACTCCCCTTCTGCTGCTGTAGCGTTGCTGCCACGCCCCCCCCGGCAACGCACTCTGTCGTTGGCAGCATCGGCGGCGGCCCGTCCGGCAGGCGGCGCAGGGCCAGCCGCCTTGCCAGCCTCCTTTAAGTCGACGTCTGGGTCCCCCAACCGGGTGTGCATCATGGTGGAGCCTTCACCCTTCACCTACGTGTGTGGCTACATGAACCGCTACCGCAACACCATCCGCTTCCTCACCGAGGCGGGGGTGGACGTGCTGGTGGTGACGCCCGGCCCCGGCATGACCGCGCCTGGCATCGATTTTTCGGCAGCCTGCGAGCAGCCTGCCGAATTCCACGGCGCGCGGGTTGTGCAGGCCTTCAGCTTTGGTCTGCCCTGGTACCTGTCACTGCCCCTCAGCTTCGGCCTGTCCCCTCGTATCTACAAGGAAGTCAAGTGGGTTCGTCGCGCATTGCGTTGGCCACGTTGGTTGGGAAAGTTGTCAGGGGCGAGAAGGCAGCCACCCCAGCTGCTGCCACCTTTGTACCGCCTGCCCGCCCACCTGCCCGCAGGGCCTTCAAGCCCGACATCATCCACTGCTCCAGTCCCGGCATCATGTGGCTGGCCGCCCTCATCTACTCCCGCCTGCTGAAGGCACCGCTTGTCTACTCCTATCACACACATGTGCCCGAGTACATGCCCAGGTTGGCTAAACACTGCCACTTACGCACGCACTTGATGCATTCAGCTGGTACTCCTGCCGGTGACCGTTTGATAGCAGTTTCTCACCAGAGTTGGTGCCCTACATACTCTGCTCCTCCGGTCTGCTGCCTTTGCTGCCTCTCGTTGTTGTCCACTGCCTGCAGGTACGCAATGACGCTGTTCATCTCAGCAATGTGGGCTATCATCCGCTTCTTTCATGCCGCCGCGCACCTCACCCTGGTCACCAGCGGGGTCATGGCAGCAGAGCTAGCGGCGCAGGTGCACCGACATTGCCGCCCCCCCCAACCCCCCACCCCACGCGGCTGTCCACAGTGTGTGCACAATCTTTAATTCTGGCTTTCCTCTGCTCAAAGCCCACACAGTTTCAGCTTGCGTGTGTCCTCTCGAGCATCGTGTGTTGAACCCCCTCTCCTGCAGGAGGCGCCGCCTGCACACGCCATTGAAGTGTGGAAAAAGGGTGTCTGCTCTGACACGTTCCACCCACGCTTCCGCAGCCAGGCAATGCGCGAGCGGCTAAGCGGCGGCAAACCAGACGCCCCTATCTTGCTGTCTGTGGGGCGGCTGGGCAATGAGAAGAACCTCAAGTTCCTCAAGGTTTGTCTGCCTGCCGGGACAGACGCCTGCAGCTTCCCCCTTGCCTACAGGGAGCAGCCAGCAGTCTACCTTCTGCTGTGCCGTCTCATTTACTGCCATTCCAAAACCTGCAGGGCATTCTGGAGCGCATCCCTGGCGCCCGCCTAGCATTTGTGGGCGATGGGCCGGCACGTGAGGAGCTCAAGCAGTACTTCATGAACACGGCCACGGTGTTCACCGGGATGCTGCATGGCGAGGAGCTCAGCACGGCGTATGCCTCGGCCGACATCTTCGTAATGCCATCCGAGACAGAGACCTTGGGTGAGTGCAGGATGCAGCGGCATGCTGCCTGCAGCCGCCCCACTCTTGTCTAATTTCTGCGCTTGCATGGGAAGCCTGCCTCGTCCCTGACGCCTCACTAGCCAGTGCGATCTTCAGTTTGCTGGTGCTGGTGCAGGCTTTGTGGTGCTCGAGGCCATGGCCAGCGGAGTGCCGGTGGTGGCCGTAAGGGCTGGTGGCATCCCTGACATCCTGACTAAGCAAGGGGAGACTGGCTATCTTTACCAATCCGGTTTGTCTCCAAGGTCGACCTGCTGCTCTGCTTGGGCCGTTGAGGCCACAACGCATTTAAACCATCATGCTTGCCACCTGCTGCAGGCGATGTTGAGGAGGCGGCTGGCCAGGTGGCGCAGCTAATTGAACACCCTGAGCTCCGGGCGCGAATAGGCACTGCGGCCCGGGAGGAGGTGTCTCTCTGGGACTGGCGGGCAGCCACCCTGCACCTGCTGCACGTGCAGTACCCACTAGCCATTGCAGCAGCTGCACTCTACTATTGCCGCAGCGCAGGCGGGGAACGTGGAACAGGTGGCACCACTGTTGACATGCCTGCTCTGGCTGCCTGAGCTGGCAGCGCACCCTTGACAGCCTTCTGCTTGCCAGCATTTTGACACCAAACTGCCCTTTTGTTGCCTGCCTGGAGCACCGACATTGTTACCATAATCACAAGTGCTGCCTCAGCGCCTCGGTGACCGGCTCCTGCTGCGCCGCTCGCGCCTCGGTGACCGGCTCCTGTGGCGCGTGCTGTGCCGACTTCGCTCTTTCTCTTTCCTTGGGGACCGGGACCGGCTCCTGCTGCGTCTGTTGCGCCTGCTCTCTCCCGAAGACCGCGGGCGCACTCGCTCCTGCCTGCTACCTTCCTGCACCATCTCATGCTGCTGCTGCTGCCCACCCTCCACAGGTGGCAACACCCCTCTTGCCACTTCCTGCTGTTCCTCCACTCTCGTCTTTGCTGTCCCATCGTCGTGAACTGGTACAGCATCAATGGCCTCTGTGGCTGCATGCTCGTCGCCAAGCCCCATGGCCATCAGCATCTTGGTGGTGCGCTCCATCTGTCGCTGCCGCTCCTCCACACCACCTGCAACGGCGCACCGCGTCTGGTTGCGACACCAAACCGCATTGCTCAGCTCAAACTCCACCTGGCTGTCTGCGCTCACCATCATCGCCTAGGTTGGCGCGATACTCCAGCAGCACGCTGCGCAAAGATGCTAGCGTGCGGCCCTTTTGATGCAAGAGCTTGAGGATGCGTTTGCGTATGCCTGTGTCTTCCACAAGCCACAGCGCTCCAACCACCAGCGCACACTGCAAAGGACAGCCAGGCTTTTGATTTGACTCACTGCATGCAATAAGTGAAGCATGTGGCTGGAAGTGAATCATGGCAGGGCGCCAACCTGCTGAACTGTGTACAGTCCTCCATCCATGCGCGCCAGCAGAATGTCTTCTTCATCCAAATCATCATCAGCCACCTCTGCCAACCTGCGACCAGTAGAAAACAAGCATCCGATGCACCATGCTCGCAAAAAGATGACATTCAGTGCAATCACTGTGTGGTCGGGTCGGTCTGGGTGGCTGGGGCCTGGCCTGGCCTGCCGGGGTGCAGGCCCAAGGCCGGCCACTTGCTGCCTGCTCCCTCGAGGCAGAGAAGGCCTCCTCAGGGAGTCGCAGGCGCGGGGCGCCTGGGGCAGCGCGGCGCGGGGCAGTGGCGCGCCAGAGGCCGGTCGGGAGGGCCGATTTTGGGCGTTCCGGGCGCTGTCGTCGTGAAAACGGGGGTCGTGCTCGCGTGCTGCGGCGGAGCGCAGCAGGCGTGGCGAGCGCAGCACGCATGGTATCTCGACGCGGCTGCAAGCGTGCCGGGGCGGGTGGAGCGGCTTCCAAAAGGTGGGGCGCGGCTTCCAGAAGGGGAGCTGGCGTGCCCGGGGAGGCATGCGTAGAAGCCGCCGCCGCCACCCTGCCGCCGCCGGCCACCCCTGGGCAGGGGCACCTCTTGGGCCGGCCACCCCCCGAGCCACCACCCCTGGGCCACCCCTAGGCCACCCAGGAGCCACCCCCACCCAGGCGGCCACCCCACACCCCACCCTACCAACCTACCCTGGAACCACCCCC
>NW_005435059.1:431669-448033 GCF_000147415.1 Chlorella variabilis
GGCAGCCACACAGCAGGGCCACACAGCCAGGCACCCCGCAGAGGCACCCACCCAGCCAAGCACCCAGCAGAGCCACCCACCCAGCCAGGCACCCAATCGCCGCCCAGCCACCACACCAGCACCACACCACCCACCCACCACCACATCCACAGGTAAGCTCACCGAGCCTCCTCGGCTATCACCCGTGCCTCGTAGCGGAAGTAGATCTCCATCAGCCGGTCACATTTCTCAAACTCATTTTCCACAAACTTGGCAGCCACACGGTCACGACGTGTCTGCAAGGGACATTGGACCTGTCTGTCAGAGGTGATGTATGAGGGCTGCAGGGGCACGTCCCGCACAGGAGCTGCTGGTGGTAGCGGCTAACAAACTGGACATGGTGTGGGCATATCATAGTCCACGCAAAGAAACAGCGGTAGTATCAAACCGTGGTGACCTGCTTGGCGATGTTTTGGAGCAGGCTTGAGATGATGCTGATGGTGCGTTCCTCCTCCTCGCTGGTCCCCGACTCATCCTTCTTCTTTACCTGCAGCCAGGCAGCCATACGTGGTTACAAAAAGAGTTACCTTGATGAAATGGAAGCAGGCAAGCCCATCCATCCTGCACAGCTTACCCTGAGTTTGCCCATGAAGATGGCAAACAGGGTTTTGAGACCCTGCTGATCCACCATGCGGTCACAGGCAGGTGGGCAGCGAGTAGTGGCAAAGTCGAGGCATTTTAGGGCGCTAGTGCGTGTGGCCCGTTTGCTTTTCAAGATAAGCAGCATCAACTCCACACCTGCAAGTCAAATTGCTCAACCGTTGTTTGAGCAGCCGCTCTTTGCCGGGCAGGACGCCAAAGCGGCACAGTCGTTGCAGACAAGGCTGTGCCGCACCCTCAGCCTCGACAAACACTGCCTTGTTCTCAGGCAGCAGCAAGCAGGATGCCACAATGTTGAACAAGTTTTCCACAAACTCCTCCTCCTCTGTTGTTTCGGGGTCCCTGCACCGAGGTTTCAGAAAAAAACACAGACTTGGCAGAGCTGCAGGGTTAGTGTGGGCAGTGCCCAGAGAACTACTGCAGCGGCCCGTAGGCGAACATCACAACCACACCTGTTGCGATATGGCGCAATGGCCTGCAGAACGGCATCAATGCCATTTGAAGCACTGATCTTGCGTTTGTTGGCATCTGCAATGGCCAGCAGATAGTGTCAAGGCCAATGGGCAGGGAGTGGGGCGGTACTGGAACCAGCAACACAGACTTATGTGCCGCACCTGACTGCTGCACCAGGATGGCCAGGATTTCTGAGGTATACTGCTTGTTGCTGTCCACCTCCCGAGGGCGCAGGCGGGACAGCAACCACTTGAGCAGCTGCAGCACAGCATACGAAGGTCGAATTGAAGGCCTCGACAAGCTCCCAGAGCAAGATGAGGCTATGCATCTTGATGGTGATGGAGAGCCATCAGGGGCCCTGCTGGCGAAAGCCCACTAAATACAAATTTGTACATGCCTTGGTCTTCTCCAGTACCAGCTCAGCAACCTCGGGCTTGACCTCAATGATGTTCTCAATGATGCTCAGCACGTTGTAAACCGCGGACGCCTCCTCTGGCACCTTTTCGTTGAAGGCGCCCAAGCGATGCACCAGCAGACTGAGGGCATCATTGTCAAGCAGGCTCTCCACGAGCACGGTGGCTTCATCCTCCTGCAGCAAGCAAGATAAGCAGTGGCGAGGTGGTGACGGGTGTTACAAGTTCGACACATGTTGATGCCTTCTCTGCTACCTGCCTGAGTCACCCTCCATCGGGTGCATCGGGCCCCCATACCCACATCACTATTGCAATGTGATGCCTCTTGCCCACACACCATGCCAGCAGCACCCACCGCATCCTCCACAGCATCTCCATCTGTCAGCTCTGACAAGGCCTCAACCGCGTCTGCCGCGATGTCGCTGTTCTCATGGTTCAGCAATGCCAGCAATGTGGGCACAGCCGAGGTGCTGCAGGGACATACAACTTGGGCGACCTGTGTAAGCGCATAGGTGGTGGTTGCACAACCTTGCACACCAATTGGGTCAGCAGCAGTACTACAGAACTACTAGCTGGCCTGCATTGGTGCTCACCCAGGGCGACACGCGCATCAGGCGTTCTCCCGCCCGCCCCACCTGGTCACGAGCTCTGGGTAGAGGTCTGGCGCCGAGGCAACCACCAGCATGGCCTTCACAGCCTCGTCCAGGTCTGCCTCCGACTCCATGAACTTGTCCGGTGCCTCCGCATATTTCATGCGCGCCTCCAGGTTGGCATTGTACTGCGTGGCGCAGAAGAAGGCGAGGGCAGAGGAAGCGGCGAGGCTATTCGATGACAAGCTTGCAGTGTTGCCACCACTGCATCGGTGATGCACCCCACCTTGCGCTCCAGCGCCAGGGTGAGGCGCTTCAGGCCACGGACGTCCAGCATCTCGGTGCTGGCATCACCAGCCGCCTCCTCCGCCTCTCGCAGCAGCTGTTGGGCATCCAGCGGCTTGCTTGCCTGCAGCGGCGCGGCGGCCTCGCCTGCCCCTGCGTCTGCTCTTCCCTGCCCATGCTGCTGCTGCTTGCGATCCAGGTAGTAGCTGCAAAGGCAACAGGTGACTACAATAGAGGTGAGAGGGCCCCCATGCACTGGTGCGCCCGCCCGCTCTGCACGGTGCCGGCAAGCTCACCCGATGCCACTCGGCCCGCGGCCAAAGAAGTAGCCTGCCTTGGCGCCCGCAAATCGGGCTGCTGGCATGAATGTTGCCACATTGGGCTCCCCCTCCTGCTCAAAAGTGCTGATGGCCTGCGCCAGTATGCTGGTGGGGGCGGCGTGGCTCATGGCGGCGGTGGCGGCGGTGGGTCGGCGCCTGGCGGCGTGGCGGGTCTGTCGTTCTTAAGCTGCAGCGTCTGGAAGAAGGCCTTGAAATCGCCAGGAGATAACACACGAGGCGGGGACTCGGCAGCCCAGGGCGGCCCCCACTCTCAACAAGCAGGCCGCGCTCCTATGGCGATGGCTCAATCATAGATTCTTCCCTGCCTACGTGCTAGGCGCGCGTTCTGCTTCGCTGTACTTGTACCTTGTACTCTCCACTCTCTTCCTCTCGCTATAGCTGTGCAATATAGAATAGCGTAAAATAGCGTGAGCGCACCACACCCGTCGGATCATGTTCCCGCCCAGCAAAAGGGAAACGGCGAAGTCGGAGCTCAGGCGCAACGTGACGGCCTTCCTGGCCGCCGTGGCCGTGCTCAGGGCAACCCCGTACGCCCTGAGTCTGCTGTCCTCCAAGAGCTCGTGACAGAAAGTGAGAGTGTGCGGGCGCCCACCGCCACGCTGCCGGGCGGCCGCCTCCCGCTCGAGTTGCACCAGCACCCTCACCTTTCAACACATGGCTTTGCCGCGCTGTGTCCAGATGTGCAGCGAGTTGTCAGACGGCGGTAGGAAGCAACAGAGGTAGCAAGAAATGGCGGAGACAGCGGCTGTGGCAGAGCCTGGAGCCCCAGTCCCTGCGGCAAACTATCAACGGCACTCACTAGCAAGCTGCGAGCAGTAACACGTACTCTGTGAAGAGGTCCACAACCATGATACATAATCACAGGGTCAGAATGTGGTTACAACAACAGATGGACGAGGATACGAGACCAAGGATTTGGAGTGGACTGCAGCGGTAGACTGCTAGATTGACAAAAGATCCCAACAGAAGAAGAACGCGCAAGGCTCACCGCTCTGATGCCCGCTCGGATGGCCTCCCACGCCTTCGGCGCTTGGCAGGGCGCCAGCGCTGCTGCTGCTCCTGCTGCCGATCCTCCTCCAAAGCAACGGCGCTGGTCCCCGCCGGCTGCTGCTGCTGTTGTGCCTCCTGTGGTGGCTGCTGCACGGCTGGGGGGTGCGTAGGGACTGCATGTGGCTTATGGACCTGCCGCTCAGCCGCGAGGTGCACAGCCTGCTCCCGCTCGTGCTGCTCACGCTGGGCGGCGGCTGCGGCAGCAGCCTGCACCTCGGGAGGCAGTATGAACAGATGGGTGAGGAAGGGGCTTCTGCTTCAGACCACCAACGCTAAACCACTGTGTGAATACGCCCTGGCTCGCAGTCGGGCATTGCTGGCTGCTGCTCATCCGCGTCATCAACATCATCATCACAGCTTGAGTCAGTGTCAGCACCTTTGCTTGGAGGTTTCTTCTTCTTGCTGGCTGAATCTTGTGCTGCGCTTGCGTCTGCTCCCTCCATGTTGCACGCATTCTGCGGCTCAGGGCATGGGAGGAATGGACAGGGTGGTTGGGGATGGTGTTTAGGGGGGAGGGCATAGCCCATTAGCCCAGCAAAGCCGCAAACAACGAGCTCAAGCGACTGCAAACGGCTATGGACAGCATAGACGAAATGGGAATGTATGAAATGGGAAAGACCACGGCATCATTTATCAGCCGGGGCACTCGCTGCTTGCTTGCTTGATGCAAACATCTTCCTCGGCACGGCTCTGCCATCATTAATGGTGAAGGTGCCAGTCCGCTAGGCCGTCAATCGACCTTTGACTATTGTGGTCATCATTTTTGAAGCTACATTGGCAAGAGAAAGTGTCAAGGGTAACATGTCGTTCACCTCTTGCGTGTAAATGGCTTCCCTCTTCATTCGGTTCTGACAGCCTCACTTGCCTTCGGGCTTGCCCCTACTAGAACAAGTGCGAGACCACCTGTGTCCATACCGTAGAAAAAACAACCTGGGGCCTTCCACTCCGTTTACCGCTGAGTTAAGCTGCCTTTTTTGAAACCGCAGTACTCGATCTGGGTGGCTTGCCAGTTGCGATGGCCTGCAACCGTTGAACAACAAAGACTTCAGGGACGAGGCAAGCTTGGGCGTGTCGTGGCAAACCCAAGACTTGTAACCTGGCATTCAATAAACAACGGCCATGGCAAAGGCGCGTATCACGAGCCAGAGCCACTCGCCGCCTGCGCATGCAAAGCAACAGGCAAATTCTGAGCAAGACGGCATCGCCTTCCTGGCACGGGGAGCGCGGCTGCGAGGAAAGGCAGCAATGTGAATGTGAAATCAAACCTGGGGTAGCCGAGGAGCTTGACAGGTACAACTTCCACAGGTCACACGGCAACAAGGAGCATCATGCATCCGTTGAACCACCGGGCAAGCCATAGCGCCAACTGCAAAGCTTGAACACACAACAGTGGAGGCGGGGGAAGAAGCCAATGGCGGGGCACATCTGCACTAGTGAATTATTTAGTACTTGCCTGGGGGCGGCCTCGGGCTGATCGAGGCAACTACGAAGCGCCTCACGGTTTGCCTTCACAGCCGCCTTGCGCCGCATGCGCCGAGGAGGCACATCCTCATCGCTCCCTGCAGTAGTAATCAAAACACTGGTGACCAACGCCAAAGGTGCATGGCGGCAGCAGGGGCTACTGAGATGCGAATGCAGCAGCTCTGTGGCGGCAGATGAAGTAAGAGTGGGCAGAGATCCTGGAGCAGGGACAGGGTGCAATGCGTCACAGACCCACACCCGCACCTTCATCCACGGCGCGCCGCCAAGGGAAGGGGCGCGAGCGGCGCTGGCGAGGGCGCCACGGGCAACAGTACACCGCAGCCACGCAGGTGGCGAAAATGCCCGTGGCAGCAGGCGTGGCGTCCAGCACGGGTGGGAGCGTGCCGGTGCCCGCGCCGATCAGCATCACCAGCAGCACCGCCGCTGCCACGACACCCAGCAGGCGCTGGTGGCCTGCAAGCAGGAGGTACGCACACCGGGTGATGTGGGGGCCCGCACCAATAGCGAGCACATGCCCGCAAGGCAGCACACCCCACCATGCTGGCGCGTGCCGGGTGCCCCAGAGTCCAAGCTCGGCCCCTCCTACTGCTGCTCCTGCTGCTGCTCGGGATGCGCCTGCCGCTCAGCATTGCGAGTGCACGGCCCCTCCCTCTGCCGCCGCTGCTGCTCCTGCCGCTTCGCCTCCTGGCGCGCATTCCTGTCGCCGCTGGCAAAGTTCTTTCCGCCGCCACCGGCCAGCCGGCCTTTGCGACCCTGGCCGCGCCTGAGGCCGCCCTTCCGGGAGCGCCTATTTCTGCCAGGGCGCTGGGTGTTCTTCTTCTTGGGCCTGGCCCCCATGGATGGCCTTGCGCATCTCTCCTCCTGTCCTGCGTGGGCCGGCGCTACGCTCCCATCGGCCGGCCGCCCCCAAACATGGCTGATTGTGGGGGCCACTGGCAAAAGGAGAGGGAGGAGCACGCCCACATGCGATGTGATCGCAGCGGGCGCGTCTCGGCACTCACCGGGGGCTGCTGTGGAGGCGGTGCGGGGGTGCACGGGAAAGGGGTGGCAAGGGGATCGCTCTGAACGGTTGGGGCGCCTCGCACGGCTTGGGTGCCCACTGTACTTCCTGGATTCGAGGTGCGAAAATACGCCTTTGCTAATTACATCTGGTGCTGAGCAGCATAAAGGGGGCTGAAGTAGATGTGGAGCTGCTAAAGGTGGCGCTGCCTGCTGCACCGCCGGGAAGCCGGGCCATCGCTACTGCCAGTTGCAGGAGGCGGGACTTGCCGGCGTAGCGGCCGGCATACTTCGCATCGAGCCGTAGCTCCACATAGCCATTGGTGTCTCTGGCTGGCAGCAGCCGGCCGCTACCAACCTGCGTCGTGGCAAACGGCATATTGGTGCAAACACCAAGTGGGCATCTTAAGGTTTTAAGAGAACTTCTTCTTACCTTTACTGCAGAGGGGCAGCCGGGTGCCACACAGGGCGTGGCTGCAGGCAGCAGCGGAGGGCAGGCAGTACCACAGGTAGATCCCCAGGAGACAGCACCATCGAAAACACTGAGACTGACGACGTCCTGCGTCATGGCCGCTCCGCCAGTTGCCGTCAGTCTCAGGAACACCGTGGCATTGATGATCGTGACGCCTCTGGCAGCCAGGAAGGACAGATCAAATGAGAGCAGCAGGAAGGGCTGGTCGGCTGCGGTGGCTGCGGACAGCGTCATGCTGGTTACACCCGTGGTCTGCTGGAGTAGGCCACTTGACGTTGTGAGAGTGTTGATTGAGTCCTGCAGCACATGGCGGCAGGCCAAGCTGGCAGACCACAGGGTACAACTCCAGAATGGGCCAGCAGCTGGAATGCTATGCGCTGAGTGCAGGTGAGCCACATGCCTGCCAGATGTGCGTCATGAAAGGTGCTGCAGTTGGCGGGCAAGGGGGCACCAACTCGAAGTAAATGCTCAAGGAGCCTGCATAGCAATAAGAGATGTAACAAAGATGGCAGCCTTCAGGCAGATAGCTTGGCCAGTGGCTGATGTTTGAGGCTGACACTCACAGGTTTGAACACCACTTGTTGCGGGATCCACCGCTTTGCCTTGCAGCGTGATCTTGTTCCAGCCCGCTTTGGCTTGCGCAGTCAGGTTCAGCGGCAACTGCTGCTGCCACAGGTTCCCCGTCGCGTTGCGCACCACCGTGCCGGCAATTCCCTGCAGCCGTAACAAGACGTTCACTTTTGCTGGGCAGCAGCTGGGCGACATAATAAACAATGCACTTTCGCTGGGATGCACGCACTGCATGGAAATTGGCGTTCAAAGTGATGATCGTCCGGGATACTGCAGTTCCGACCAGATTGGGGGGTGATGCGGTGTATGCCAGCCGCCAGATGCCACCAACCGGCAGCTGAAGCACTGGGTACAATGCACACTGCATAGAGAAACCAATGGGAGGAATTGGCAGCTGCGCAGTCGGCAGGGCATAAGATGAATGACAGCCAGAGGTCAGCAACATGAGCCTCACGCCCAACATCATCACAATGCAAGAAAGTGAACACAGCAACACTTTCCATGGTGTATTGAAGCCCATTTGTCCAAGCCAATGCAGTCAGAGAGCGGCCACTATTCCAACCACACCATGCGCCGCTGCAGCGAGCCGAGGCATTGTCGGGCAGAACACCTGGAAGGAACGCCTCGACAGAAGTCAAGCGAGGGGCTGGCAGGCCCACTACGCCACTGGGCACAGGGTCAGAGTAAGCCAAAGCGCGAGCACCGACAACATACAGCACGCTGCCAGATGCTGCCACCTGCAGCAGATCGGAGGAGAAGTTGTGATGACACAAGCCAGCCAACTCCCTCTGCAACATCCCTGGATAAAAATAGCAAGAAGCACCTGCGAAGTGTTCAGGATGAACTGGTCCCTCCACCGGCAGTCGATGCTGGTGGCCTCAGCAGATCCAGCGGGGAGGACATACTGCATGGCCACAGCGCCGCCTGTTCTGTTGCACACCAGCGGCGTCAATGAGGACCTCAATATGTTGCGGCGACAGTCCAGCAGATCCCGTGGAGCCGCCGAGCTGCCTCCGCATTGAGCTGGTGGAACAAAGTCGATGGGCGACAAGTCCGGCCTCATAAGCCGCACGGTCACTTCAACGGTTGCGGATGGGTTGTGGTGCTGCAAAGTGTCGATGGTGGCTTTTTGCCGCCTTGCCAGCACCTGGTTCTGCGTGCAACAAATTGCTAGGGAGGTAACAGCTAAGCCTGGCAGAGAGCCGCAACCTGGTGGCCTTCCCCCCCACTGCCTCCCCACCTCCGTCGTCGCACCATTGGCCAGCAGGTCTCGAGATGGAGATGGCCCAAGGGGGCCACGCTGCCAGTAAACAGCTCATCTGTCCACCACTGCTCCGTGCTGCAAGCAGTGATCCACACACGGTGGCAGCAGGTTTGTCGGCAGCCAGGCCAGCAGGGCGCGGCGGGCGGCGTCGCCTGTGCTGGCATCGTCCGATAAACATCGCTCACTCCTTCTTTTTCACCGTTGGCGCACCTGACAAACACGGTGCCTGGAGAACACTGCTTGGGATGCGCTTTTGAGAAGGACGACGGTTGCAAATAGATAGGCCTTGGTAGCAGTGCCTCACAAACCGCCAGCAGCAGCACCGCTGCAAGCGAGAAGGGGAGGGGGGTCCGTGGCACCATGTGGGAGCCGTGAGTCCCTCCAGCACCTCACGATCGACAACAATGTTAACAACACAATTGTGCTGTACAGCATGTTGCATGCAATTGCAAACAACGACACCTGCTTTCCAGCAGTGTGCGATGCATGCTGGCCTTTTTCCTGCGCAGACTTCAGCATCTGTCGGGCCGTGTCCCGCCTTCCTGGCAGCAGACCTCCCGTGCGCACTCGGCTGAGATTGAACAGGCTACTCAAACCGCCTCCGTCGTTTGTGTTGGCAGCCGCGGGCCCTGGCCAGCTCCCGCAGGATGGTGAGCGGGAGGTGCCTCCATTGCTCCTCACATCACTCGGGGGCGAGATACAACAGCGCGGGGACAGCGCGAACCAACAGCCTTGGGCTTGGTTTTGTGCCCCCCCCCCTTTCCGCGGCCTGCAGGAGAACTACGAGAAGATAGAGAAGGTCGGAGAGGGAACATATGGCAAGGTGTACAAGGCGCGGGACAAGAACACGGGCCGCCTGGTGGCACTGAAGAAGACGCGTCTGGAGGTGCGGCGTGGCTGGCAGCGGCTGGCGGCGGTTGTCAGTGACACAACTTGTCACAGTTGCTGCCATCATCATCACAGAGCCTCCGCTGCCCCTGCTTTCTTACAGATGGAGGAAGAGGGCGTGCCATCCACCACGCTGCGAGAGATTTCGCTGCTGCAGATGCTGTCGGAGAGCAACCACATTGTCAAGTGGGTAGCTTGATGGCCCCAAACACAAATGTTGGGTGATATTTTTGTGGCATTTGCAACCGTATCCAGAGCTGCATTTTAGCATGCAGCTGCCAAAGCACTAATGCAAGTTTGTTCTGCCGGCAGGCTGCTGTGCGTGGAACACCTGGAAGAGAATGGCAAGCCGTGCCTGTACCTGGTGTTTGAGTACCTGAGCACCGACCTGAAAAAGTACATGGACCGCATTGGCAAGGGCCCTGCGCATCCGTTGCCTCTGGAGATTGTCAAGGTCAGCAGGCTGGGGTGAACAGCACAGCAATCGAATTGCGGGGTCAGCGCCACGCCCATCAACTCCTCTGCCTTGTCCTGCAGAGCTTCATGTACCAGCTGCTGAAGGGTGTGGCGCACATGCACAAGCATGGCGTGATGCACCGTGACCTCAAGCCACAGAATCTACTGGTGGATGACAGCACCGCACACCCACTGCTCAAAGTGGCAGACCTGGGCCTTGGCCGCCACTTCACCATCCCCATCAAGGCATACACGCACGAGGTGGGTGGCATGGAGAGAGGAGCAGGAGGCTGCCACTGCAGTTCTTTCTGGTCTGGCATCTTTGGTTGGCTGGTGGCGCAGACACATTCCCAAGGACACACCCTGGTTCCCCGTCCAAATGCACCACAGATTGTCACCCTGTGGTATCGCGCGCCAGAGGTGCTGCTGGGCGCTACCCACTATGCTCCCGCGGTAGACATCTGGAGCATTGCCTGCATCTTTGCTGAGCTGGCTCGCAAGGTCAGAACAGTGTCGGAGAGCAGGTGGACAGCATGCAAGAGCCAGCCAGCAGCTGTGCATGCTGCTGAATGGTTAGTCCGCCACTGTTGGTGTGCTGGTGATGGGAGGCTTCCCGCTCCTTTTCATGACACAGCAATGGCTGCTCCTGCCTGGCGGACCCTGCCTGCGTTGCAGCAAGCCATCTTCCCTGGTGACAGCGAGCTGCAGCAGCTGTTGCACATCTTCAAGCTGCTGGGTACGCCCAGCGAGGAAGTTTGGCCGGGCGTGACCAAGCTGCGTGACTGGCATGAGTTCCCACAGTGGCATGGGCAGGACCTGCACCAGGTGGGGAATGTGTCCAAGAGGCATGCCAAGTGGTTTAGCAACATTGCAGGCATTTCAGATCAGATGTATCGCTATTGGCATGGTCAGTCATCTTGCCGCTGGATCCTGGATGCGCAAGCAACCCACGGCTGCACCCCACCGCACTCCTGTGCAGGTGTTCCCGCGGCTGTGCCCTGACGGCATTGACCTGATGCAGAAGATGTTTGAGTATGACCCTGCCAAGCGCATCACGGTCAGGAACCTTTGGCAGCAAAAGCTATCAGGGCACTGGAGGGGTGTTTTTGTTAGCACTTTCCTTGCTGGACAGTCATCTGGGTGGTGCTCAGTCCTCTCCTCGTGCTCCCACGCTGCTGCAGGCCAAGGATGCGATGCGGCACCCCTACTTTGATGATCTCGACAAGGAAACGGTGAGAATGGGACTTGTTACACACATCCCCGCAACATGGCTGTGCCATCACATGCATCCAACAAACCCTCCGGCCCATGGCCTGTCCCTGCAGGTGGATGCGCTGGAGAACGAGGCGTTGCGCGACCGCGAGGACTGAATAGGCAGGCTCATAGCAGCAGCAGCGCCTCTCACAGACAGTTCAGAAAGAGCGCTATGCAAGCCATTAGTTGCGGTTCAAAACAAACCTGAGTGCTTAGATTTGCAGGTAGGCACAAAAGCCTACTTGTCCAGCTTGCCAGAAACAAACGGTGCAGCTGCCACGGCTGTCAACCAACCGCGACTCCCAAAGTCCGAGTTGGCAAGTTGATTGTTCGAAAAATAGGATGTGGTTTACACAATGTACATTCCCAATTTCAAGGCTCAGCAGAGCAAGTGAATCACACAAACTTGCTCCAGGCGGCCTTGAGAACATGGAACACCATGTCAGCCGCAGTGACCTGCTCCAGGCTGCCGCCCTTCTGCTTCACCTTGTCAGGGTGCACCACTAGATTGGCTTTCATGTAGGTGCGCTTCACCTGCAGCAGCAGCGGGGGTAGCAATCACTTGATCATCATATGCTTGCAGTCCCACCACACAGCAAATGCCAAGCAGTGAGGCAGCGACTGCTACCCCACATCACAGGGGAAGCTCGTACGCAAGCACCTTGTTGTTGTCGACCATTTCTGCCATGCTGGGCGGCGTCCAGCCACTGTCCTCCCACAACACGGTGTGCAGGCTGGCCAGTAGGGCGCGGATGTTGTCCTTCTTGCCCGCCGACCAGGCGTCAATCTTGGGCTGCAAAGACGCGCGCAACTCAACCTTGCCAGACTTTTCGGCGGCCTCTGCCTCATCACGTGCTCGCTTCTCTGTCAACTGCCAAAGATGGCATAAACATAAGCGATTAGCGTGCACATAAAAACAAATGCACAAATGCTTGAGAACCAGGGCGGCAACGTGCTGATGGCACGTTCAATGGCACACCTGGCGCATCATGCGCTCGTGTTTCTCTTGGATGCGCCGCTGCCGCAGCATACGCCGCTCTTCTGGCTCATTTGCATTGCCACCACTGCCGCCGTCATCCTGCCAAAGCACAACAGGGCGCAAAAAAGTCACAGCTCTTACCTTGCTGCGGCTGCTGGCCACGAGCTGTAGGTGACATAGTAAGGGTAGCAGCAGCCTAGCTGGACGCCATTTGCTTACACCCTCTCAGCAGTGCCAGTGTCAGGCTCGCGAGCTCACCTGTGCCTCCTTGTACAGCTCGCTGAAGCCAGCAGTGTCCACATCTGGTAAGTCGTTGCCCAGGTCAATTATGCTGTCCAAAGTTCTGCTTCCAGCTCTATTGGCGATAGGTGGTGCATCCGCAACACCTGCTGCTCTTCTGCTGGGAGGGATGGAAAACAGGTCGTCGATGTGGGCAGTGCTGGACGCTGCTGATGCTCTCATGCTGCTGGCCGTTGTCTCCAGTGCGGCGCCACTGAAGCCGAGCAGATCATCTTCACCATCTGCTGCCACTGATGGCAGGTTGCTGCTGCTGCTGGCATCCATGGTGAGCAGATCTTCTGCTCCAGCTGGTAACGTGTGCTGCTGTGTCGGCAGCTGTGCGGGTGCAGGAGTACCATGTTGCTCAAACTGCGGCTGGTCATAGCGAGACAGTTGCTGGATTGAAGGTGATGCCGAAGCAGGAGGCAGCCCGACCATTGCTGCTGCACCGGTGGTTAGGGAAGCGACATAATTGTTGAGGCTGTGCTGCCCAGCAGCCTCAAAGCCACTGCCCATAGAGCCAGCCTTGGCTCCCTGGTCAGCACCCAAAGCTGTCGCATCAACTTCCTTGGGTCCCTGCCCTGGCCGCTGCTCACATTTGTGGCCAGCAGTGGGGGCATGGCTGCCACAATCTGGGCTCTCCATGTAGCTACCAAGTACCGCCTCATCCAAAATGCGCTGCAGCCAGAGCAAAAAGGCGTGCATGGTACCTTATCCTCAGGGCAAGGTTGCCACTCCACTACTGTACGACTTGGAAGCACCAGCCTTACAACTAGCTAGCATTGCATAGCATGTCAACATCCACTAGGGGAAGGCACATACCTGCACCGCCAGTCGATCGTCCTCGGCCATTGCGCCCAGCGCCGCCGAGCGACTTCCAGGGGAGATGCGTGCCAGCTGCGTGGCCCAATCGTAATGGAAGGGCTCAGGCTCACCGGGGCTAAACGGCCGTTCTACAGACAGGCAATCAAGCCAAGTGACGCTATGCACTCTTCACACACGGAGATGACTAGTCACGCAATAGTTCAGAAGGAAGCAAGGCAACAGAGCAGAGCCGAACACCGGACACAGAGGCACGAGGCGCAAGGCAGTCCACCCACCTTGTCCGGCGGCGGCATTGCTGCCACCGTGGTGCTCCAAGCGCTGCTGGACCTGCGTCACCAGGGTCTTGCTGGCCTTCATGAACCACTTGGTGCCGCTCTGCAGCGCTTTGGCAGCCTTCTGTCCCAGGTCACTGACAGCCTCCTTGGCATTCTGCGGCGGCGGCTGGCAGCCGTCAGCATGCAGGATGCCGGCGGCCGGCTGTGCAGGGCGATCTTGCTGACGTTGGTGGCAACCCCCAGCGCCAGACATGCGCAGCCCTTCCTCCAGAGGGCTGCTGCCCGCTATATGCTGCGCTGCTTCGGCACTGCTTGAGGGTGGCGCTGCCTCTCCAGTTCCCGCTGGCGCACCCTCCTCAGGCTGCACATAATCAAACACCCGGTAGCGTGACTGGCCAGGAGCAGCAGCAGCACTGCCAGGCTGTTCATAGCCAAAGCTGCGGGTAGCGGTGGCACCTGCCATCCCCAGACCTTGCCGCCCAGAAGAACTGCCACTGCTTCTTCCTGCTGCTGGCGATGGATGCGTCGCGCGGCCCGGCTGCGCTTGGCTGATAGGCACGGCGGCAGCGGGCGCCAGCATCTCATGGCCCTCGCAGCCAAGAACGTAATCAAAACCGTTCGAGACACTTTTCGCAGGTGCCGCTGCTGCTGCAGCTGCAATGGTAGGCTGCTGTGGCACGGGCGGTGCAAAGGCAGCCAGGAAGCTGTCGTCTATGTCTGCCGCTGACATTGCTGCAGCGCCACTGCCGCAGCCATCAGCTACGTGCACCCTGCCACTGCTGTCTGCTGTTAGCGGCGGGCCGCCAAAGATAGCAAACGGGTCCTCGTCTGTGGCACGTGCTGCAGGCGCCACTGAACATTTTGCTGGTGGTGGTTGAGAGACAGCGGCAGGCTTGGCAGGTGGCACTGTGGTCGTAGCGCTCTGCCGCATCGAGCTGCCACCTCTCAGAGCGCCCGGAATGTCGCCCAACAGATCGCCAAATACTCCTGCATTGCCAAGGCACTCGTGCAGTCTGGCTCAGTGCAAAAGAGAGGGTTCACATGTTGACACATGTTTGATGCACATCCAGGAGTTGAAGCACCATGTTGCGGGTCCGGAGCACACCCTGTTCTCCGAGAAGCAACTGACAGCCCACAAGCGCTCACAGCTCCCCTGCACCTGTCGCAGGCGGGCGGTTGCCAAGGCTGCTCAAGCTGCCACTGGATGCCGATGTCTGTGACGTCCTGCAGCCACCAGCTGGAGTGGGAAAGTGATTGGGGCCGCCAGACACACCCTCGCGCCCACCAAGCAGCAGCAGGCAGGCAGGCGGGGGCAAATGTGCGCGGCCCCGGCAGGGCAGGCGGCGCCGCACTGCTGCCGCGCCAGCGACGGGCTGGACCGTGACTTCATCAAGTGCTCCATGGTCGAGGCATCGCTGCCGGCCGACGCAGTTTGGTGTCCCTGCGGTGGCGATCCTGAGCCGAATCGGCTGCCCGACAGGGCGCTGCCACCATTGACCTTCATGTCGTGCAGCGAGGGCTTGCTAAAACCGTGCACTCCCGCCAGCAGCGAGTCCAGGCCCGAGGGCCCGCCTCGAACTCCACTCATCCTGCCTGAACAGGCACCTGGCAGGATGAGATCGACAACGCTGTGTGTTGCTGGTTGTTTCGAGGAAGTATCGGCAAGCTGCGGGCAGTACGCACTGTCCTGCCTGAATTGCAATTGGGGCACCCGTGGCTACGTAATTGCTCCGGCTGGCTCCATAACTGCGACACCGGCGCGGTCAACCGCTGGGGCACGGGGTGCCAACTACCGCCGGTGGTCTACCTGCCGGATATTGCGCCGACAACAGCAAGAATCTTCGAGTCCCGGAGCCAGGAGGATCAGATCGAGCGGTGGTACATAGCACATTTGTCGGGCGCCACGGCGGTAGCGCCGCCAGATGTCAGTCCGCTTTACGCTGGCGGAGCGGCAGCTCAAACTGCTCAAGCACGGGCTGCAGAGCCTGCAGAAGATCGGCAACGAGCTGTTGCTGGAGGCACTGCCCACGAGGGTGAGCTGGGCGGCGCAGTGCAAGTTCCCTCCGTCAGGTGTTCTCACATGCTGCCTGTTGCAGGTCGTGCTGCGCACCATTAACTCCTCTCTCAGTGCCTACTTGTCGGTCACGTACAGTGCTAGTTTTTTTGACAGCTATGATGTGCTCGACTGCACCGTGGTGCAAGCCGGTCTTCTGATAAAGGTGGGGGCTGCCTGCTTGCGATATGAGCTGCTTGCGATATGAGCTGCCTGCATCATTAGAAAGCGCATGCTGCCACCTCTCTGCAGCATGTGCTGTCGGTGTTCCGAACTCAAAGGGTGAACAACATCCTGTTTGACCTCGACACGGCCCTCTGCAAGGCCACCATCACCTTACACTGCGAGAATGGTGCGCGATGGCTCCCTGCCAACCAATCCTGCTCTTAAGCCATGCTCTTAAGCCATGCCTGGCGCCAGCTGCGCCTCTTGCTGCAGACTCATGGCTGCCACCACGCCCTGCTGCTGTGCTTGCACACACCTTGCATCCTCCACCCCCCTCCTTGCCTGCCTGCCTGCCGCATGCAGGCCTCGTGAAGAGCTACAGGCTGCCCACGATGGACTCGGAGATCCTGCAGGCCACTGTGGACAAGCAACAGTTTGCGGTCCGGCTGACTGCAGAGACACCCGCCATTGCGCGCCTGCTGTCCAGCTTCCATGCAGGGCTGGAGGAGGTCACCATTTTGGCGCTACCAGAGGGCAGCCACCGCCCCGTGCACGTCAACAGCTTCATCGACCCGCAGAAAGGTGTGTGTGTGGGAGGGGGGCCGCGGCGGGGGGGGGGAGGGGGGGGGGGG
>NW_005435059.1:448084-471697 GCF_000147415.1 Chlorella variabilis
CGTTGGGGGGATCAGGAGGAGGTTGCACCCCCCATCGCGTGCCCAACGAGGCCCATTACCCCATGGCTGAGCAGGGCACTTGTCATGGCCTGGTTACTGCCGCAGGTCATGTAGATAAGTCGCTGTACACGTCGGTGCAGGTGGAGCCTATCGAAACCTTCTTGACCTATGTAAACAGCGCAGGTAGCAATGCTACCACTGCCTGCACTTAGTTGTTGTTGTCAACAATGCAGTGCCGAGCAGTTTCCACATGCATAAGTCCTGTGTGCTGCAGATGAGGCCACTGATGTGACTTTCAACATGAAAGACTTCAAGGCCATTCTAAGTTTATGTGAGAACCTGGGCACCCACATCAAGCTCTGCTTCGACAGCCCTGGCAACCCGCTGGTGGCAGAGCCGCACTTCCCTAACGTCAATGGTCAGGTGGGGTGCGGTCTGTGTGAGAGGGAGGCAGAGGTGCTGCGGAAGGGCTGCGTGGATGCTGTGCCACGCTGCGCTTGCATTGCTGCTGAGTTGCACCTAGAATCTCTGTGCTGTTGGGCGACTGCTTGTGCTGCGGGATGCAGGATGTGGACTATGAGGCAGAGCTAATTCTGTCCACCCTTTTGGAGAGCCATGCGGGAGCGGCAGCAGAAGAGGTGGCTATGGACGCAGGCGACCGCCCGGCAGGCATCGCAGCCGGCAGTAACTTGCGCACACCAGGCGGCATCGGCGCTGACAGCCCTACTGGCGATGGTGTTCCCACGAGTATGGGCAGGGTGGTCGGCAGAACCAGCGGACGGGCAGCCGAGCTTGGATTGTGCCCCGCATCTGGATTGCCAGGCAGGACTTTTCTGGGCGCCACAGTGGCACGCCCAACCTTGGCTGGTGGTGTTGTTTTGGCATTGGCTCCAATGCATCGCTTTCCGTGCCCTGCCTCATCAGCCAAAGTGCGGTGAAGTCAATTTGGGCATTGGCTTTCTCTGGGTGCAGGCCAATCGAGGTTTGCTGAGGAGGCACGGCTACAGGGACAGCGGCGACCTGCCGCCCGCCAGGAGGGGCAGGGAGCGGAGCAGCAGCAACAGCGCCAGGACCAGCAACAGGTGCAGCAGGAAGGTCGGCTCTCGGTGCTAGTGGATGATGCATTCTGGGCCAACGCTGCTGGGCAGCGACAGCAGTCTGGGCTGCACCCACTTGGAGGCGATGCTGGCCCAATGGTGATGGAGCAATCCAACACACACACAGTGGCGTGGGATGAGGAGGAGGCGCCGGCTGAGGGGGCCGTGCCCTCCTCACCACCGCATCCACTGTCGACTCTTGCCCCTGGCGCAATAATCTAACACCACACCATCTCCCAAGTTCTTGTTTTAACCCAACGCCAAATGTACGGTTGCAACATTGGTGAGTCGGGGGAATTACCCCAACAGATATCAGGTCAACACCCTTCCCGGGTTAACCAAAAAGAGCGGGGGGTCAATTGGGGGGGACGGGCGCGTGGTACACACCGCTTTGTCCCCCCTCTTGGGGGAGGCATTCTGAAACTGTCGTCTGTCATGTCATGTATCAATTCCCCGTACCGGGATGTTGCACCAGGGTTTTCCGCGGGGAACAACAGAGCCTGGGAGTGGAAGTGCTGCGGAAGCCAGGTGGCCCAGCCTCACGTTGCATGCTTGGGGCCATTGTACGCTTTCTGCACCAGCGCCCGGTACTCTGCATCGTTTACGCCCCACAACTTGGCTGCGTGCGCGTTGAGCGGCGAGTCTACGTTCGGGTCTGCTAGCAGCGATTGGATGGACTGCAATATGGTCTTCACACTGTATGCCGCTGCGGGGAATACAGGAGGGAGCAACAAAGTCTGCGGGCTTGAGAATAACTGGGTGAGGTCAGACGGTTGCCAGTAACGGAAACACAAGACTGCTGGATCAACGCCTACGCCTCCCAAGCAGCAAGCGGGCACGTCAGAGCACCACCCCAGCATGGCGCTTGGTAGACCAGGGCACCCGCCAGCCACGGACCTGACCACTTCTCTTTCAAAATGTCTAAGCAGATGTTTCCATGGGCGTCCACGTTGGGGTGGAAGCAAGGGGTGTCAAACCGCACGCCAGGCGCCTTGAAGGGGTACTCCGAGGTGAACTTGAGGGACAGGCGGTATGTGCAACCCTCGTATGCCGTGCCGTCAGCACCCTGCACACAGGCACAAGGCAAAGCCCAGGACCAAGCGACAAACGTTAACTGCGCATGTAGCTTAACAGAAGCGCACCACGTGACACAACTGCGCACTGCAAGCAACGGCTGGGAAAAAACCAGGGGAGAAAACACACAGGCAGCGTTGAACTCGTCTGGCGTGATGGCACCGCCCACTCACGTTGATGGTGCCCACCCAGTCAAACAGCGAGTCGCCCGCAGGGAAGGCGGACACGCCGTCGCCACCGCTGGCCATCAGGCTCATGAGCTCCTGCTGCAGGCGCTTGGTCACCGCGCCGGTGTCCAGCGGGCGTCCAGCATCTGGAGCGCCACCCTTCTGCGGGCTGGCTGCTGCTCGGGCTGCTGAGTTCATGGCCGAGGACATGCTTATTCGCTGCCGCAGGGGCTGCTCAAGTTGTCAGTAGGCAGCGGGCCCCACAGCGGAGAAGAGGTACCCTCCTCCACCTCCAGCACAGCGTCGGTGGCGGGGAGCGGTGGTGTCTGAAGAGGGCCCTGCACCAAAGGCGGTCTGCCGCTTCGCGGACAGAAAGGAGGCGGCCCGGGGCGCACAAGGGGGAAACAGACGAGTGTGCCGCAACGGACAACAGCCGGTTGTGAAAAGCGGGCGGCGGTCCGCCGCTCACCGAGTCGAAGGCCACGCCAGGGCAGCAGTTCCTGAGGGACCTGGCAGGTCGCAAGCGGACTACTAACCAACACTGAGCTCTCGAGGGGAGCACACTCGCTGGCGCACCGCTGCGGGCCTGTAAGAATAAGTGCCAGCGCTCTGGTTGATTGACGACACAACAAAACACAGCTACCAGCTGCAGGCGGCTTTGCTGTATTGCCGGCGCTGGGCTCGTATTGCCGTCGCCCTCCACTGGCCTCGTCGCAGGCACAGAGAGTTTATCAACACAAATTAGGCATCGATTGTGTCGGCAAAGCCATGATTCCGTGACGCTGGCGAGGCTTTTTTGATTCCGCGAACTCATGGAACCACAAATTTAACCACAAATTTTGCACGAATGAAACGCCCTAAACGCCGTGCCCCAGCCGCCGCAGCCTGCTCTGAACCCCGTGCCGCAGCCTCCGCAGCTGCAGCCGCCGCCACGCCGCCGCCGCGCCGCCGCCGCGCCGTAGGCTGAGCAGTCGAGCCGAAAATGTCTGGGCCAACAGGTGAAGGCGCACAACAACAAACACCACAAAGCGCCGATTAGTCCCGTGCTTCCTGCCGCTCTTACGGCACACACGTGTTCAGCGTGTGAAGAACTTCTTATTCTTTGCTCGGACGATGAGCATCCTCCTCTGAGACTCATTTATGCAGAATGAGATTGTAAAGTGGTTGCTGGCTCCATCGAATCCCGGAGGGGAGCTGGGTCCCCGTGCTGCTCAGTTGAGCCTTGGCTCTCCTTGCTATCCCCCCACTTCTTTGTTTCTCAGTCTTCGATTCTCAGTCCTGCCTTCCATTTGGCTTCCCCCAAAATGAGTGCTTGTGACAACAATACAACTGTGTCGTGCCAGGTACTTAGCCGCGCACGTTCTCTCGCAGCGCTGCCCTGCCCCGGGGCTCCGCTGCCTTGCTGCCACCGCCCGCCAGGGGGGCAGCCATGTTCGCACTTCTTGCGACAGTGCTGACTCCATCCACAAACTTGGTACGGAACAGGACGTTGGCATTCTGGAACATGCCCTCCTTCAGAGAAACAACGATGAACTGCACGCCAAGGCACCGGATACATCTTTGGATCCCACCACACACACATGCCGGGGGCAGCACGCACTTGCTGGGCAGACTGTCACAGCCCCACCTGGCTCTGCGGGAAGTGTGCCTTGATCATGCGGCCGATGTTCTGCGTGTGGCTCAAGTCCAGAGCCGCATCCACCTCATCCAGGATGTAGATCGGGGCGGGCTTGAAGAGCAGCATGGCCAGGATCAGGCTCAGCGCCAGCAGCGACTTCTGACCTCCCGATAGCTCGCTCAGCGACTCCTTCCACACGCCGCCAAAAGCCACCTTCACCTCCAGCCCTGCAGAGCGGCACCAGTGCGCAATGCAGGGCACCTATGCAAGGCTGCTACTTATCAGTTGCCTTGCTGCATTCCAAACACACACATGCTCACCCTCCATGAATGAGCAGCCCTCCTGCGGCTCCAGTTTGGCAGTCGTGCCCGGCAGCAGCGTGGAGAAGATGGCGCCAAAATCGCCTGTAACCTTGCGCCATGTCTTCTCCAACGCCTCACGCTTCTTCTCATCCAGCGTGCCAATGGTCTGCAGGGGAGGGGACAGCTGACTGGCAAGAAGACAAACTGGAAACAAGCACATGCACCCCCAGCACAAACACTGGGCCCACCTGCTCAATCCTGCTCTTGTCGTTCTCCACCACATCCTTCTTGCGCTTCAGCTCGTTGTACTCCTGCTCCGCCTTGTCAAACATCTGCATAACCTTCTTGTTCACCTTCTTGGACAGCCCCTCGATGGTGGCACTGGCCTTCTCGTGCTCAGCAAACATCTGCAGCAAGGCAGCAAGCCACCCAGCGCTTCAGCCTCTACAGCGAGCGGTTGCTGTGACACTGCCTTGCTGTTGTGATAATGGAGGTCCTTAGAGCGACACTAGGCCCCGCGTGCAGTTCCCTCAGTTCCCAAGAGGCTGCCCGCTTGCCCTGTCCGCGTTGTGCGCCTCCCAGTCATAGTCGCTGCCAGGCCGCCCAAACTGCGCTTTCTCGGATGGGATCCACTGGTATTCGCGCTCCAGCTTGCGGCAGCGATCGGCAGATTCCGCCATGCCCTTGCGGAGGGCATCAAGCCTGCAGGTGGTGTGGAGACACTTATTGAAGAAATGCAAAAACGGCTTGTTGCACAAAGTAGCATCCCAAACAAAGGCTTGCGCAAGAAACAGCAAGAACCACCCAGTGGCACCGACCAGTGGCACCACAACACCACAATTGCTCAGCGCTTCCCCTGCTCACTTGTTGTTCAGCTTCTTTTTCTCCACCAGATTGTCGGTTTTAAGCCCCTCCAGCGCATCGCGTTCCTTGGTGGCCATCGCAATCTCAGAGTCGCACTCTTGCAGGCGCGCCAGCCGCTCCATCAGGCGCCCATTGCGATTGTCATAGTCTGCCTTGGCGGCAGCCACCACTGCTGCCAGCTCGGCAACCTGTGGGGCACAAGCACAGCGGTTCAATGGCGCTGCAGCAACGGCTGCCTCCTTGCAGGCACTTCGACATGTCACAGAATCCTGTGCCCAAGCCCACCTGCTCTTCCAGCCCCTTGACCATCTTCTTAGCCGTCGTCAGCTGCTCAACCAACGTCTTGCGCTCGCTGTCAGCAGCCTCGGCCTCTGCTAGCGTCGTCTGCAATGCAAAAAAGCAATGTATGTGGTCACAATCCCACGGATACCCATCCCGTGCTAAATGTGTTCACCTGCAGCACCGCCTGCTTGGCTTTCAAGGCCTTCTTGGCGGCTTCAAACTGCTTCTTGGTGGCGAACATCTTGTCTTTGGGATCCCTGGAGCGCTTGTCCCGTTTTTTGTCAAAGGTGGGCATCCTCGTGTGCCAGTCCTGCCAGCACAGGGACCAAACTACCAAGTGATGGAGCTGCCATTTTTCAGACAGTTCTCATGAAGCTTTTCTATCGCACCTTTGCCGCCGCCAACATGTCCTGCTGCTTCTTCTGCGCTGCAGCAAGCGCCTCCTGTGCCTCCTGCAGCTCCAGCTCGCTGCCAGCAACTGCCTCGGACAGCTGGTGAACCTCGCTGCCCTGCATGCGCTCCTCCAGCAGCTTCAGTGAGTGCTGCTTTAGCTCCAGCTCGTGACTTAGCCTGCAACCAGCGCCACAAACCATCGCTAAAGGGTTACGAGTCGGGAACTGAGCATTGATACAGCAATATAAGCTGGCCTGATGCTTGACTTTGAGCAGGGCACTACCAAACGGTCGCTGACCAGCTTACTTACTTCTTGTGCTGTTGCGCTGCTGCGGCCATGGCCTTGATAGAGGCCAATGCCTGCGCCAGCTTGGCCTGTGCTCCTTCCAGCTGCTGATCTGCCGCCGCCAGCTCGTGCAGCCGTCCCAGCACGCTGCCGCCCTTGTTGCGGGAGCCGCCAGTTAGCGTACCGCCCGGGTTGAAGTCATCGCCCTCCAGCGTGATGCACCGAGTGTTGACCTCACGGGCAAATGCCAGCTTCTTGGCGGTGCTGGCGTCCTGCACCCAGCGCCGAAAACACTTTGGAGGAAGAAGTATACATATCAAGATATTAAGAAAAGAAAGGATTGTCTTAAATGCAGTCCCCAATCCATCCAATTATTGCCAGGGGACGTAATTGCACTGCTTGTGTCACAGACTGCTCCCACCCCCGCCCCACAGCACCATGCACACCTTGCAGATGATGGAGCCGCCAAACACATACTTCATAGCCGCCGATAACTCCTGGTCATAACCCACCAGCTCCAGCGCCAGCTGCGCCTTATCCCCCGCCATCCGCCGTGTGGCAGCCACTGCTGAGGGTGGGATGCTGTGCGCCGACACCTTATTCAGAGGGATGATGGTGACGCGCTGGCGCAGGTGGCCATGTGCCAACAGCGCCTTGGCCGTCTGCTCGTTATCCACCACCACCTGGTACAGCTTGCCACCTGCCGCAACCTCCAGCGCTGTGCTGGTGGTAGGATCAGCCACTCGTGTCAGCTTGGCCACCACACCCTTCACACGCGACCGATCGAAGTTGTGCTCCGGATCGCTGTAGCGGAAGTCGATGGCTGCAAAACAGGACCAACAATGGCAGAAAAATCTATCCAGGGCAGGCCGTGCCGGCAGCGGCTAGCATCCCGGATGAGAACTCCTATGTCCATGCCCACCTGCCAGCTGCGATGACAGCTCGTCCACACGGTCGCGCCAGCACTGCACCTCGCTGCGCTGCCGCTCCGCCTCCTCCTCCAGGCCCGCTGCTGCTGCAGGAAGGTAGCCAAGCGCTGCTGCCGCCTGTCGGCACTGTTCCACTTCTGCTCGCTCTCGCTGTAAGTCCTTCGGCAACTTGGAGCCCTCCTTCTCCTTGGAGGCCAGTGCCTTACGCTGCTCAGCCAGCTGCTTCAGTAGGTGCTTGCTTCGCGTCTCAGCAGCCTTGGCCTCTGCTTCCGCTACGGTCTGCAGCACCAGCATGTGATCCAGGGTTGTGTTGCAAGCAGGCACGCAGACAAGCGATACCACCCGGTATGCATGCAGCTACCTAGAATAAAGAGGTGCAGGTCCTTGAGCAGGAGGCACTGCACACACAGGGGCATTGCACCAGCATCGCTCACACCTGCGCGTTCTGTGTGTCTGCCAGCCGCTCCTGAAGGCTGCGGTTGGATGCATCACGTCCGTCCCCTGCCTCAGCACCGTCCAGCTCGTTCTGCGCTGCTTGAACTGCTAGCTCAGTGCTGCAAGCTCAGGCACAGTGAGATTCATTATTCATTAGATTTATTATAAGCATTTGGGTATGCAGCAAGCCCACAGGGCAGGCACACCATCCACCTGTTACAAGCTGCCTGTGCCTCATCCCGCTCCAAACTGGCACGCTGTACTGTGGACCGCATGCCGTCTTCATCCAATTCGGCCAGCGCCACTGTGAGCTGGCTGCAGTTGGCCCGCTCTGCCTCCAGCATCTCCTTCTTGTTGTTCCAGCTGCTGGTGTCCCTGACCACCCTGTAGCAGCAGTGCAAACTGGTCAACACAGGCTGTCAACTGCCAACACCGCTGCCTTGTCTGCATCCCGTGCACCTGCATGCAACCATCCATCGCTCAACCTGCGAGCACCAACACAGCGCAGAGGATTTGCGTGCCCCACCGCTTGGAGATGTCATCAACCTCCGCTTGCAGCTCCTTGACCTCGCCACTGCTCTGCAGCTCCTTCTCGGTCTTCAGCCCCTCAATCTCATCCTGCTTCTCACGAATTTTCAGATCCAGTGCAGCATACTGCGCCTCGAGATCACTCAAGTCGTTCTGCACCTGCTGCACATCCTGCTCGCCATTCTGCTGCAACCTGCATGAATTGTGCCGCATAAGCAGGCAGTGTGTATCCTAACGCCAGCCAGACACAGTGGTCGGGCATGAAGACTTGCTCGGCTTAAAGGTAGTGGCAAACCACTGATATGACGACAAGCCCGCCGCATGGTGCAGGCCAAACTCGGGGCTCACCTCTGTGCCTCCACATATCGGTGAGCCACACAGAAGCGGACAAGCTTGTCCAGGTTTTTGACGGCATTCTGCCACTCCATGTACTGCACCTTCTCCCGCCGCAGCTTGTCCAGTGCAGGCAAGATGTCCTCGGTCAGCACCTGCACAACCATTGCGATGAAAATTATAATCCAACCAGCGCAACAGGGAAGCATGTGCATCACTGGCGACAATGATGCCAGCCCACCCCTTCAAAACATGTTGGCTCCTGTGCCCCATGCATCCCGTTGCTTCCATCCGCCAGTTTGCGCAGCATCGTGCCATGGCCCACCTTGTTGATCTCGTCCACCTTTAACTGCTTCTTGCCCAGCGTGTGCACCGCCTTCTTCTTCTTCTCCTCATACATCTTGGTGCCAGCGGCCTCCTCCAGCAGCCCCAGGATCTCGGGCGGCTTCATGTTGAGCACCTTGGTGATGCGGCCTTGCATGATGAGGAAGTGCGGGTTGTTGACGTTGAGCTGCACCGAGTGGAATAGGCTCTGCACACGCCTGCAAAGAGGGCGGGCGCACACGGCCAGCCACACTTGGCGATACTGTGAAGCACTATCTGTCTCAGGTGACACGACTGCTGACTGACTGCCATAACCACAAGAGCGCCCGCCACTCACGAGGGCTCCGCCACTTTGCCATTGATCAAGTACTTGCTGCGCCCGCCGATAACCAGCTGGCGGGTCACCGTGATCTCGTCCAGCTGCTCATAGCCCACCGGCCCGCGCTCCTTCTCGCGATTGTCAAACACGATGGACACGGTGGCTTTGGTGATGCCCGCCTGGCCCTGTTTGTACACCAGCTCCTGCAGGCTGTTGGCACGCACCTGCAGGACAGGGTGGCACCAACCCACTTACACGCGCTGCCACCTGAATCCACCACCGGGGTTGGTGCTGCTGTCCGGCAGAGTGGGCCAAATGCTCTTGCCGGACAGCGCTTGTTGCAAAAGCCCCACATACCTGCTGCAAGTTTTGGATGCCCAGCACGAAGCAGATGGAATCTAGGATGTTGGACTTGCCAGAGCCGTTGAGACCCGTCACGGCGTTGAACTGGCTGTCAAAGGGGCCGATGACGGCGCGTTGCGCATACGACTTGAAGCCATCGATCGTCACCTCCCTGACCCACATTGCTGTTTACTGCCCTGGACGTGCGCTTGTGGTGAAGCCAGCGCAGCGGGCAGCGGGCGGGTTGCGGCAGGTGGCAACCAGTCAATGCCGACAGCTGGCGTGAGGCAAGTTGATCGGCGGTGCAACTAGAGCGAGGGGACGCCCGGCCAGGCTACCAGGGGCGGCCGCGGGGGTGGAGCCCAACGACAGCCGGGGGGTGCAGCAGCCAGGCTACGCACGTGGATCCCGCGACAGGCTACGCGAAGAGGGACATGCGCGGAGGCTCGTGCACCGCCGCCAGTCGTTGTCTTGAAATCTGTACTTCGTCACCGGCACTACAGATTCAAAACTCAAAAACAGCAATTGCTCGTCTTGCCTGTGTCTCACTGCTCCACTCAACCTGGGCATACATGTATCTGCGTACACACCACTGACGTGTCAACAGCATGAATCCGAGGATTTCTTTCTGCTGCTCTTGTTAGGGGTGCTGGGAAGGGGCCCAGGCCAGCAGCGTGGCGTGGCTGGGCGCCGCCGCGGCGCGCGCCACTGCCGCATGTAGGTCCCCCGCCTTGCGCTCTGTGTACTCGCGCTGCTTGGAGCTGCGTTGGGCGTTGTCGGGGCTCACGCTGAAGATGCGCAGCAGCGCGCGGCTGGAGCAGACCAGGGTGGGCAGGTCGCCCTGCGCCTTGCCCAGTGTGGTGGCGCTGCCCAGCATCTGCTCTGCCCCTGCCCTATCTCCCTTGGTGGCCTGGATGGGTGCCAAGCAGTTCAACACCTGCAACCATGAGGCGCGCAATGGTCGCATGGGGCTTGAAGAACCGACAGACAGCGAAAGCGTCAAGAGCTGCCCCCGCAGCCTCCTGAAGCTGCAGCTGCTGCTGCCATCATCCAGCATGGAGCCCTCCAGTACCTGTGCCACCATCTGCGTGCTACCCAAATGCGCGTGAGCCGTCTTGAGTGCTTTGGTCAGCAGCACCCTCGCATTGCTGTCATCGCCTGAGCGCTGCGCCACCAGAGCATTGACCACCAGTGCCGCGGTCCTGTCGTGCACCGTCAGGCTCAATGTGTGGGTCAGCTCTGTGAGCCCGCGCTGCTGCAGCAGTTCCACAGCGCGGTGCAGGCCGGTGGGGCCCTCGCTTCCGTGCAGCTCCGCCAGTGCTGCCGCAACCGCAGCCGCATCATGCAGATGTTTTGCGTCGCTTTGCAGCACGGCCTGGAAGTGGGCGGAGGCGGCGGCATGCTGCTGCACACTGTGGGCATAGTGCCCTGCATTCAGCCCAGCAAGAGCAGCGGGGAGCACACACGAGATCAGCTGGCAACACCTCTCGGGGTGCCGACATTTCTCGCATGCTGCAGAGCAGTATCCCCAGCAACTGCCAGCCAGCTCTTACCCAGCAGCATCTGAGTGCTGGGTACACAGTCATGCAACAGACTCGGGAAGCGGTCCAGCAGTGCTATCAGCTCTGCCAAGAGCTCCCCTGCCTGCGCAAAGCGCGAGGCCACCAGTGCAGCCAGCACCTGCTGCTCCACCACAAGCAGCCTGAGGTGGCAGAAGATGCGGCCTTCCCAGATGGCCTGCACACCCAGCTGTGTCTCCCTTGCCTGCAGAAAGGGGGACGCGAGTGGTAGCAGGATCAGCATAGCAAATTGCATTGCAGAAATTGCATTGCAGAAATTGAGGCATATGATTGGCCAAAAAACACTCAATTGCTTGGTACCTCCATGTCGATTCCACACTGGGCGAGCTGCTGCTCCACCACCTCGTGGGCTGCTGCCAAGTATGCGGCAGCCGGGGCAGATTTGCCCAGGCTGCGCAACAGCGAGGCATGCAAAAGGTTCCCCACTGCGCCCACAGCTGCCGTGGGCAGCCAGGCATAGCTCCAATCTGCACCCTGCATCTCTGCCAGAAGCTTGTGCAGTGCCACAAGCATCGAGATATTGCCACTGGGATCTGCAGCAGTGCAACACAATAGATTGCCTCACGAAAACGGCAGAAAGAAGCCCTCCCTATACACACACGCATCAACACTCATCATCCTCTCACCCTGTTTGAGGTCGTTGACGCGGCCCGCTGCCACCACCATGGCAATGTACAGCACGCTGTAGTGGCAGCGCAGCTGCTTGTGCAGCAGGCTGTTCCCCTGCCCTGCTTTCTCAATAAGCGGGCTAAGCTCCTCCACAATGGCAGCTGCCGCTGTCGGTTCGCACGCGCACAGGTGCAGCGTGGCGCGGCAGAGCAGGTGCAGCACACGCTCCGCATGAGTGAGGCCCTGGTTATCCAGAAGATGCAACTGATCAGTGGCAGCATCCTGCCCCTCGTGCATCATGCTGTGCTCTGCCAGCTTGAAGTAGAAGTACGTGCGCCAGTGCGCCAGCGCATCCCTGAACACAGGAAAGGGGGCCAAGTCATCGGCCAGACAGGTCGACTGGACAACAATGCAGCAGAACAGCCCGCAGCACAATATCCAGCACCGCCGGCTCACTCGTCCTTGGATGTTGCGCCTTGCTGGCATGCCTTCAGCCCCAAGGACAGTGCCTTGTGCTCCGCTGCCACCGCCCCAAGCTTCTGGTTGCAGCGCGCAAGCGCATCCCACACCTCGCTCCGGAGTAGGTGGTGGCCCTGCCGCAGGTCCTGCTCCTGCAACCAGGTTGACCCACCCCCAGGGCTTAGCATGGATGGGAAGGCAGGCTTCAGTGCGCGGGCGTCCACCACCACGCCAGCAAGCAGCTCCCACCGCAATCAGCAAGAGGGCCTTGGCCTCCTGGAAGTTGTCGAAGCGGTCGAGCAGCAGGGAGGCCAGCTGCAAGCGCGCCAGGGCCAGGACGGATGGCAGCTCCGACCTCTGGCTGCATATGGCAGTCAAGCAATGCACAGCCTGCCGGTAGGCCTGCTGCGAGGCGAACTGGTTGGCCAGAATGAAGAGAAGCCGGCTCTGCTCCAGCATTTTAGTATCGATCAGGGCATGTCCATTGGCAATCGCTCCTCCGACAGTGTTGCTCCTGCGGTGTGCGTTGAATGATGCTCGTCAGCAACACGTGGCTCCCGCCGCGCTAGCGATCTCTGCGGCATTCTCCATCGCTACTGGCACTTGTAAAGACTGCTTGTGTGCAATTTTCAATAGATGTAGCAGTTCACAGGTTCATGTGCCGCTGATCACTCGCTCATGAGCGGGACGCCGCAGACCCCTTCCTCTAGCGGTGGCCTCCACCACCCCGGGGTGTCGTCGACCGCCCGTTCCGCCTCGCTGACGACGGAGGAAGCCAGCTTTGCTGCTGCCCAGGAGCTGGCCAGTATAGTGAATGGGCCAGGTGCAAGCACGTGGCTGGCAGCCTGGACCTTCAACGCTGCCAGCGAGGAGCTGGATGCCCGACCGCCGCCCCTGCCGCTGGGCACGCTGCCAGAGGTGTGCGGGACGGTGCTTAGAGCAACACTGCAGCGCTGCAGCAGTGTTGCTTGTGTGGTATTACCGCTCAGGCTGCTTCCCTGCCTTGCAGGTCAGCTTGCAAGACTTCAGTCGGTATCTGCGGTCCATTGGGAATCGCCTGGAGACGTTTGAGCGCAACCGAGAGGCATTGCGCCAGCGCATGCAGCAGGCTCTTAGCCCAGGTCACAGCATGCTGGCTGGCAGCGTGGGTTGCGTGCCTCTCTTTGACCGCTTTGCAACTACAGCAAGGGCAGTGGGACCCTGCCCAGCCCCCACCCTGTACTGTGCTTGCTGCAGAGGAGCTACATGCCAGCCAGGGTCAGGGCCTGGTGGCAGCCATGCGAGAAGTGCCGGCTCCCTTTTTCCAAGAGGCCTTTGACCTGGACCAGCAGCAGCTGTGGGAGGAGGTGGTGGAGGTAATTGGACGCAGCCTTTGCAGCCACATGCCAGCCAGCCTGCATCTTGCAGCTGTTTTTGGTGGGCATCGAGGATCGACCCAACCCTTGCTGTCCACTCTCAGTCCCCATGCCACCAACGCCATTACAGCCGATCTTGCCCATGCTCTGGCTGCTTTGCAGGTGAAGAGTGAGGAGGCGCGGCAGGAGAGCCTGCAGCGCCTGTCTACCTATCTCGACATTGTGGAGACGCACTTGGTACGGGAGATTGCGGCGCGCACGGGTGAGCTGTTCACCTCAACATGTGGTTTCATGCTCCATCACGCCTACACATTGCGCCTAGGCATTCCTCACTGAGGCCCGCTTGGATCTCCCAAGCCGTCCTGCGCCAGCCTCCTTGTTGCCTCCTACAGACAACTTCTTTGATGCGTCCGCCTACATCCACGATGTGCGCGGCAGCGTGGCCCGCGTGTACGTGCAGGTGTCAGCGATCAGGCAGCAGGCGCGTGGCTGCTCACTGGTTTGGTGTGGTACTCGCATTGCACTGCCATGACACTTGCCCTCACATCAGGTGGGGGCTGTTATTCAGCTGTCTTCCTCATTCTACTATTTCCCTGCCTTTCATGGATCTGCCCTCCGTGCAGGTGCATGGCCTGGAGCAGGAGGTGGCCTTGGCAGTGCAGACATCGCAGCATCTGCAGCGGCAACGTGCCAACTTGGTGGCCACCCTAGACATTTTGCGCACCATGGACGGCGTTGCCCAGGTGCTGCTTGCAACATCCTTTGTCTGTTGATGATTAGTTGCTCCTGTTGCACGATGGTGGCCTATACGATGACGCGCACTCGTTTTCTGCGACAACCATTGTTTTTCCGATGCGCTTCAGGCTCAGAGTGCCCTTCAAGGCTTGCTGCCTTGCTCTGGGGGCATGGCTGTGGACTACGCTGGCGCCATTGACGTGCTGGAAGTGCTGCAAGGGGTGCTGGGTGATGAGGAACTCCTTGGCCTCGACTGCTTTCAGTGAGTATCTAATGGGTTTCCCAGCTGTCTAGCAAAATGAGTACTGTTGCTCACTCCGCTTCCCACAATAGGTGGCCATCCGCCAACCTGTCTTCTGCAATGCGTGCACTGCAGGCATCTGCCAGAGCAGATTGTTCAGACTGCGCAGGCAGTGGATGACCTCATGACCTCTGAGTTTCTCGAGCGCACCAAGTTTG
This sequence comes from Chlorella variabilis, assembly GCF_000147415.1. Lineage (NCBI taxonomy): Eukaryota > Viridiplantae > Chlorophyta > Trebouxiophyceae > Chlorellales > Chlorellaceae > Chlorella > Chlorella variabilis. The sequence continues at coordinate 462,575 of NW_005435059.1, forward strand.
CGGCACAAGCAGCATTGGTCCGTGGCATTCGCGACCGCCTGTGCATACAGCTTTCAGCGCTGTCTGCCAGCACACCGCTCCGCGGCCGCTCCGCCTGTGTGTCCCCAAGTCGACAGCTATCAGCCGAGGAGAGCCCCGAATTGGAAGCTCTGGCGGCTGTGAGGGTCACTGATGCTGCAGCTGTGGAGCGTGTTGTGGGCTGGCTGGAGAGGATGGCAGGCGGCGATGGCAACTTTGTGGCCACAGCAGCGGCATGGCCGGCAGATGGCAAAAAGGTCAGCACTGGAATGCTGCAGGAGGAGCTGTTGCCGCTGGTCATTGGGTTGCAGCACATGGGACGGCTGCCGGCCACAATGCGGGACCTGAAAGACACCTCCGCTGCACGGGTGATGGAGTTGCTGAGGTAAGCTGAAGGCCAATAGCGGTCGTTATTGGGCTGCATCAGTGTTTGACTTTGTTTGTTGCCAAATAAACGCCGTGCCTTTGAGGGGATGCAGCCAAGTGATCGAGAGCTGCTTGGATGTGCTGGATCCAGAAGCCACGCCAGGCGACTCTTCGCACCTGCTGGCTAGCCATCGCTCAATGTCACCAAGCACGGAGCCACCAAGCGCAGCGGATCGCTTGCAACGTCTGTCCGGCCAGGACTTCCAGTGGGTGCTGGAGGCATCGGTCCTGGCAGTGAAGGCCTTTCTGAACCACTGTTCCGAGGTGGGGCATACGGTGCAGCTCATCCTGACTGCTTCCAAGGCTTCCCAGCTACAGCTGGCGACAGCGGCGCACGACATGACTGAATGCTGCCATGCCGTGGCAGAAGCGGCTGCGGCTCGCTGGTCCAAGCTGCTGAGCAGCAGAGCACGTGGCCGCACTGAAAGTGGCAGCAGCAGCAGCAGGTGAGGCTTTGCTGGCGCTGGCAAGAGACATTGTGCCTTGCTATTGCTGGCAGAGCACAGATAGAGGAGCCCAGGGCTTTCAGCATCCCAACTTTGCAGGCTATCGGACCTACAGCGCATCCTCGAATTGACTGACGTCATGGCATTACTGGTGGAGCAGCATGGTGTGCGTGGCGTGCTGGGCCTACGCACCTCGGTACAGCAGCTGTGCAAGGCCATCCTGGATGCCATGCATGCGAAGACGCTCTCCAAGCTCACAAGTGAGTTGAGGAGGCCTGGCAAGTTGACCCACGTGTTGCAAGACCATCCCCCCTGCTGCTCTATGTTCTGCCACGGTGTCGTGCTTTTCCGACCTGTGCGCGCTTGCACTGTTCACTGCAGCACTGCTGGAACAGGAGCAGTGGGTGGCTGTGGAGGTGCCACGTCAATTTCAGGACATTGTCGAGGAGCTGCAGCAAGCAGTGACTGCTTGCGGACTCATAGCGCAGTCGGAGGCATCTGCAGCTGAGGCCAGTGGCCACCAAGAAGCGGCAGAGAACGGCGCTGCCAAAAGTACCGGTGGTGCAAATGGCAGCATTCAGCCATGGTTGGGCCTCAACGGCGGGATAGGTGCTGTTCCGAGTAGAGCAGACGTGACACGCAAGTTTACCATCACACCTCAGGATGACATGTCAGCCACAGCAGCAGCCCCCGTGCTGGTGGTGGCAGGGCAGGGCTACCATGTGGTCAACACGCAGCTGCTGCTGCTGAGCATGTTGCGCGACTATCGCGCCTTTCGCGACGTTATGCCTGCTTTCGGCGCTGAGGTGGCGCAGCGCGTGCTAGAGTTGCTCAAGGTGTTCAACAGCCGCACCTGCCAGCTGGTTCTTGGCGCGGGGGCTATGCAGGTGAGTGTGCACTCTGGAGTGCAGTTGTGGCTGCGCCAGTTAGAGCAACTGTGAAAGAGCGAGGGAGTCATTCTTCTCAGCGCCTGCCCCACATGCCAATCCGGCACCAGTTGGTACGCACATCGCCCAGGGTCTCCCACCTCCACTCCCCTCCTTTCGATGCAGGTGTCTGGTTTGAAGAGCATCACTGCGAAGCATCTAGCCATCTCCTGTCAGTGTCTGGGTGCCTTCATTGCGTTCCACCCTGCGCTGGTTGCGCTCTTTACCCAGGGCGTGGCTCCGCCGCGGCTGGGCATGCTCATGGCTGACTTTGGGAGGGCGCTGCAGGTGAGATCAACGACCGAAGGCCAATCAAATGGAGTTTTCTTGCTTTCTGGCTCTTTGTTCCTGTTTTGCCAGTCATCTCCTTGCTTGCTGTCCATAACAACTGCGCTGGTCGCAGGACTACCGCATCCACCATGAGGAGGTGTGCAGCAAGCTGGTGTCCATCATGAGAGAGCGGCTGTCGCTCAGCATCAAGCAGCTTCCAGCACAGGCGGCGGCCTGGCCCGCCGGCGTCCAGCGCCCAGAACTTCCAGCACCTTCCGCCTTTGCCACCACCTCCGCCAAGCAGCTACAGATCCTGAGCGGCGCGCTGACGCCGCTGTTGCTGCCATCGGAGGTGCATAGCATCTTTGGGCGCATCGCCCTGATGTTCAGCCGCACCCTGGCGGAGGCTTATGAGCTTCTGGAGCCGCATGGCGCTGCCTGGGAGCAGCAGCTGCGGGCCGACGTGCAGTTTTTGCTAAATTGCCTGCGCAACCTGCCGATGGACCCTGCTGAGCGCGATAGCAACCTGGAGCGGTTGACGGAGCTGTTCGAGCAGCGCTTCTTATCGGAGACCAGCGAAGCAGCACGCTTTCTGCCAGCACTGCCAGCACTGGAGCCAGCACCGAAGCTGGGAAGTGGTCAGGTGGTAGCAGCGGCTCGGCCCCCAATAGATGCAGGCATGCCTATGCCTTCACAGAAGGAGCAGCCTCTGCAGGAGCCGGCGAGGCAGTCTGATGGTGGAATGCAGCTGGTGCAGGGCAGCTTGCACAACTTGCAACTAGCGTGGCCGGCAGTCGACTACCAAGGGTACCCAGTTCAGCAGCAGGGCAAGCAGCAAGAGATGCCGGAGAAGGAGGAGGGGCAGCAGCACCATTTGCAGCAGCAACAGAGAAGTAGACCACCCCAGCATCCGCAGCACACGGCTAGTGAGCAATCCATGTCGCCTGCGGCGATGCCAGAGATGCGGCCGCCATAATGCCGTGTCACATCGGGCCTTTTTGTGGTGGGCATTTTGGATGGACGGCTATTTGTGGCTCTGATGTTGATTTGGGATTTCGATCATTCAATGGGACTTCGTTTTAAATCATCACCAAACTCCAACATGGAGGACTCGTCCTGCTTGGCGTCGGGCACAGGCCTTTCCTGCCTGAAACCACAGTGCATGCATATCCGGATCAATTTATCATCAGCTGCTCTCGTTGTCTTGGCCAGTGTCACTCCCTTGCCACGGTCCTGTCCCAGCGATTTATCGATGGTGGCGGTGGCTGGAGTGCAGCGAGCTGGACTTCAGAGCAGCGTGGGGCCCAGAGGGAGCAGGCGAGGCAGCTCGGCCGTCGCTCACGTGGCGCCGCCGGAGCAGCAGGCCGAGATGGCCGCCGCCGACTTCATTCGCCCCCACTTGCTGAAGCTCAAGCCTTACACGCCAATTGAGCCCTTTGAGATCTTGGCGCAGCGGCTGGGGCGGGAGGCCAAGGACATCGTCAAGCTGGATGCAAATGAGAACCCCTACGGACCGCCGCCCGAGGTGCTGGCGGCGCTGGGCTCAATGCCCTTCCCAAACATCTACCCTGATCCAGAGTCGCGGCGGCTACGTGAGGCGCTGTCCAAGTGGCATAGTGTGCCATCAGAGCACCTGCTGGTGCGTGCTTTGCATGCAGATTGTCCTGCATCGCCGTCAGCCAGAGGCCGGAAGCTGGCATCGGCGGCAACCCACATGGACACAGGAGATGGCACGCCATCTCCTGCACTCAGGTTTCAAGCCACGTGTCACAGCACCCTGCTTCCCCTCCCCGTCAACCCACCCACCTGCCACCACCAGACCTGCTGCCATGCAGGTCGGCTGCGGCGCAGACGAGCTCATAGACCTGCTGATGCGGTGCGTGCTAGATGCCGGCGACAAGATTGTGGACTGCCCGCCCACATTCACCATGTACGTCTTTGACGCGGCAGTCAACAATGCAAGCGTGGTGACCGTGCCGCGGCTAGAGGGCTTTAGGATTGATGTTGAAGGTGAGCTGGTGCTGCAGCAGGACACTGCTTCAACGCTGGCAGGGTCAGCAGGCCTTGCTGCAGGGTCTAGTCAGCGTCAGCTTTTGTGTGCCGTGCAGCCCTGACATAAATCATTGCAGCCTCTACTGATGCCCCTGACCGCGATCTGCCTCTGTTCAATGCCACCACAGCAATCAAGCGGGCGGTTGCGGAGCACAAGCCCAAGATGGTATTTCTCACTTCGCCCAACAACCCCGATGGCAGCATGCTGAGCACCGAGGAGCTGCTGGAGGTGCTGCGCCTGCCGGTGCTGGTGGTGCTGGACGAGGCGTACATCGAGTTCTCAGAGGAGCCCTCCAAGATGGGCTGGGTGGCGCAGCACCCCAATCTCGTGGTGCTACGCACTTTCAGCAAGTGCGCAGCGCTGGCGGGGCTCAGGTGCGCATGGACACCTTGGCTTGTTGTCCAAGGGTGGGGCTCTATGACGCTACGCAGCGACATTTTGTGGGGCTGTGTGACGTTACGCAGCGACATTTTGTGCATTCAGTGGAGCACCTTTCCTGATCGCCCGCACTCTGCTGTCACCGCAGAGTGGGCTACGGCGCCTTCCCGCTGGACATGATTCAGTACCTCTGGCGCGCCAAGCAGCCGTACAACGTGTCGGTGGCATCGGAGGTGGCGGCAGTGGCGGCGCTGTCGAACCTGCCCTACATCGAGCGCGTGCGCGACGCGCTGGTGGCCGAGCGGCAGCGGCTGTTTGAGGGTCTGGGCGGCATCCCCTACCTCGAGCCCTGCCCCTCCCACTCCAATTTTGTGCTGTGCAAGGTGGCCAATGGGCGCGATGCGCGAGGGCTCAAGGATGCGCTGGCCCAGCAGCACGGCATCATGGTGCGCCACTACAGCACCAAGGAGCTGAACAACTATGTCCGCGTGTCGGTGGGCCTGCCAGAGCACACAAACAAGTTGCTGGCGGCGCTGCGCACGCTGGCGTGAGCAGGGCTTCTTGCGTTCCCTTCGTGCTTCTGCACGAGACCTCGCGCCATGACCACTGCCCCTTTCACTTGCCGTGCCTGGAATGTGCTTCGACCTCTTCTCCCTTCTCCGTCTTGTTGCCGGTTACACGACCTGCATATCAGATCCAAAGGGCATGTACAAGCAACACAAGAGAACAAGGGAGGGACTGGTAAGAGCGAGTGCTGCCAATACGCGCGGCAGCGGGTCAAGGCGCAAGTCATGCATGTAGAGAACAATACATGTGACCACAGCACGTGTGACCGTCAGCCGATCCGTGGTGGCGCTACAACACGCCCCGTTTCGCGACCGACAATTATGCGCACGCGGTCGACTCGATAGTCCATTGTCATCATCCTGCCCCACACAGCATGGTGGCAAAACGAGGGGGAGTTGGGCGAAAACAGCACTGGCAGGTTTGCAGCACGACGCGCTCCTGTAGCAGCTCCCGCCTTGCACCCACATCTGGTGCCCACGCCACCCCCAACCTTCACCCACATGTCTTCCGCAATCACGATCACCAGCGAGCCGGCAGGCAGCTGTGCCTCTATATGTGCCTTGGCCTCCTCACCAGGCCAGCCCACCTGCATGGGCAGTGAGCTGGGTGGTTGGTTCCAACCTTGCTGGGTGATGGCGCCTGTGTGCTTCCCACAAGCTGATGCTTGCTAGACTGACAGCAGCCCTGTCGTCCCGGCCATAACTTCACGAGAGCTACAACTGGCGCGCAGTGTGTCGGCGGCGGCAGCAGCGGTTACAGCGGAGTGGCGGCCGCGCTCCCAGGCTTGCCAGGAGCCTCACCAGTTCCGGCCATATGCTCTTAGGCTCTTGGTGCAGCGGAAGCGTGAAAGCACCCTCTGTATCGGCGTCCAGGTCACCCCCCGCGTGCGCCCCGAAAGATGCTCCAGCAGCAAGGGACGCTGAAAGCAGGGCCACGACCGCCATGGGCAGCAGCGCCGGGCGCATGGCTAGGAAGTGGGATGTTCGGCGCGTTGGCCAGAGGCCAGCTACAGCGAGAGAGACAGTTGTCGGGTGGAGACAAGGAGCCACCAGTAACGAGAATGGCAAGCCGATAAATCAGGGTGCATGCTGCCACGCCATAGCACGAGTGTTTGTTTTCCAGGCTGCCTCGTCTGCGCAGCAACAGGCCAGAGGGCAGCACCTTCCCAGTCCACCCCGCCCTCCGTTCCCACACCCAGCCCCACACAGAATGGCGGCGACAGCTCGCACACCCGCGACAGCCCGCGTGCAGCTGGTGCTCAACGTTCGGGAGGAGCCCCAGGAGCAGATTGTGCAGGTTACAACAGGTGGGAGCAGCCGCTGCTGCGTTGGTGACAGCAGCTCAAGCCTCGCCCGGCGACTGTCGAGCCACACCTGGCGCTGCAGGCCACGAGGTGGTGGAGGCCCGGCGCAATGGTGTGCCCTTCCTATTCAAGCGCAAGCGCAGCAGCGCGGTGCCCGCAGAGGGGGCGCCGCCGCCGCCACCACCGCCTTTGGCCCCAGCCACCAGCGCTCGCACCAAGTCGCACCTGAAGACGCCGGCAGCCGCGCACCTTGCACAGCAGGCTGCCAGCACGGCAGCGGCAGCGGAGAGCGAGTACGTTGATGAGCTGGAGCTGCCACAGGCGCTGGGCCAGCGGCTGGTGGAGGGCATGCAGGCGCTGCAGGAGCGTTCGACGCCCGCAGACCGCCTGCTGGCCTTATGCAGCAGCTTGGGGACGGCTGCTGCAGAAGCAGCGACAGCGCAGCCGGCTGGAGCTGCCAGGGGTGCCACCCTGGCAGACGCGTTTGCTGCCCTGCAGCAGCAGCTGGCCAATGCTGTAAGCAAGGGCAGCGTCCACCTGGCGTCAGCACCACGGCCTCCCGCCATGCTGCTGGAGGACAGCGAGGTGGAGCAGCCAGACTACCAGGTGGATCTGCAGGCGCGCAAGGTGGGGCTACGTGCGCGGTTGGCCAACTTCCAAAAGGTGAGTTGCTGGCTGAGGTGGCCTTGTGTATGTATTGGACACAGCTCTCCCATTACCAGTGATATGCTGACATTGTTTGGTCACTTTCTAGGGGCGGGGGCCTGCTGCCTGCTATGCTTGCCTTGCTGCAGGAGGAGCAGGAGTGGCAAGCGCTGCTGGACAAGGTGGAGCACCTGGACCAGCAGCAGCTGGCTGTGGTGGCAGGCGCAGGGGCAGCACCCAGCGGCGAGGCCCCCATTGCTGCTTTGGAAGCAGAGGCAGGCCTGGTGGCGGGGCATCCTGCAGTTGATGAGCTGGCAGCGCTGGCGCGGCTGCATGCGGGGGTGCATCGCCGCCTGGCGATGCAGGTGGAGGGTGTGTGCAAGCTGGTGGGGGATGTGGAGGAGATGGTGGAACGAGCCAACCGTGGTGCCCAGGCAGTGCAGGTAGGGCCAGGGCACGGCCTGTGTTTGGTGCTCAGCTGGCTGCGTGCTCCGAGATCGCCTGATCTGCTGATAGGTGCCCGATCAACTTTTGTTGGCCTGCACTTGTCCAATGGAACCAATCTCAACCCACCTGCAGGCTGAGTATCATGCTGAAAAAATTCGGGTGTTCCCGCATGTCGACTCTCCTGCATGGCTCATCCAGGAGCTGGTGCGGCCAGGTGGCAAATGGCCACCAGCTTCAGCTCAGCAGCTGGTTGCAGACAAGGAAAACACGGTGGTGGCGCCGTGAGGACCATGCAGCACAGCAGACACCTGTGCGACAGTTACAATGTAAATACTCTGACTGTGTGCCTGTGTCGTTCGAGTTGGACTGGCATTGAGCATGTTTGTATGAAATGGGAGCGAAGAAAAGCACACACGGCATGGCTGAGGCCTGCTTTTGCACCATTACATGGTCAGGCCGCCTGGCATGCCACCTGCAGTCATGCCGGGCACCTGCCTCTTCTCCCGCTTTTGCTCCGTCATCACCGCCTGGGTGGTGAGCATGATGCCGGCGATGGAGCAGGCATTGATGAGGCCACTGCGGGTGACCTTTGCGGGGTCCAGCACGCCGGCATCAATCAGGTTTTCAATGCGGTCGTACATCGCGTTGTACCCAATCTCGAACGGCTGGCCCAGCAGACGCTGAACAATCACTTCACCCTCCACCCCCGCATTCTCTGCGGGCACAATGAGTGGGCAGCAGCAGGGTACAAGTCAGATTGGACATTGCAGTAGGGGCAAATCACTCAAGACAGCACTGTTGCCTGGTACAGCTGGCAGCATCATGAGCGAAAATAGAGATGACAGGCACTGGCACAGCCATGGCTGGAAAGCACCTGCAATGGCACGGCAGGGCGCCCGCAGCGCCTTCATCACGATGTCTGCGCCAATCGCCTCCTCGGGGTCGCTCAGCTGCTCCTCCTTGAACGCAGGCACCAGCTCAGAGAGGTGCAGCAGCGCGGCGCCACCGCCGGGCACGATGCCCTCCTCCACCGCCGCAAAGGTGGCGTTCTTGGCGTCCTCGATGCGCAGCTTGCGGTCCTCCAGCTCCGCCTCGGTGGCCGCACCCACCTTGATCACCGCCACACCACCCGCCAGCTTGGCTATGCGCTCGCTCAGCTTCTCGGTGTCATACACTGCAGGGTTGGCAGCGCAGAAGCAGGCAGAGGTTTGCCATGGCAGTGGAGCACTAGCAAGGCGTACTAACACCAAAGTTTCAGGCGACAGGACTGCCGATGCCCACGGCTCACCAGAGTCGGTCTCCGCCAGCTCCTTCTTGATCTGCGCGATGCGTGCCTTGATCTCATCCTTGTTAGCCTGGTCCGCAATCAGCGTGGTGCTGCTGTTGGCGATGGTCAGCTTGCGTGCCACGCCCAACTGCTCCAGGGTGGTGCTCTCCACCTGTAGATGCCAGAGCAGCGGAGGAGTGGCAGGTGAGCGGCGTGAAGCAGCACTAGGACCGTGAATGCGTTTCAACCCCGCCAAGATGCAGCAGCCCCACCTTCATGCCCAGGTCCTTGGCCACAAATTCAGCGCCGGTGACGATGGCAATGTCCTGCAACAGGGCCTTCCGGCGCTCGCCAAAGCCGGGTGCCTGATCGGCACA